>NC_086444.1:40316039-40616039 GCF_028390025.1 Pseudophryne corroboree | reverse complement strand
ATACTGACAGATAACGGTACACGTCACACAGGCCGGTGCTCTATACTGACAGATAACGGTACATGTCACACAGGCCGGTGCACTATACTGACAGATAACGGTACACGTCACACAGACCGGTGCACTATACTGACAGATAACGGTACATGTCACACAGGCCGGTGCACTATACTGACAGATAACGGTACACGTCACACAGGCCGGTGCACAATACTGACAGATAACGGTACACGTCACACAGGCCGGTGCTCTATACTGACAGATAACGGTACACGTCACACAGGCCGGTGCTCTATACTGACAGATAACGGTACACGTCACACAGGCCGGTGCTCTATACTGACAGATAACGGTACACGTCACACAGACCGGTGCACTATACTGACAGATAACGGTACACGTCACACAGGCCGGTGCACTATACTGACAGATAACGGTACATGTCACACAGGCCGGTGCACTATACTGACAGATAACGGTACATGTCACACAGGCCGGTGCACTATACTGACAGATAACGGTACATGTCACACAGGCCGGTGCACTATACTGACAGATAACGGTACATGTCACACAGGCCGGTGCACTATACTGACAGATAACGGTACATGTCACACAGGCCGGTGCACTATACTGACAGATAACGGTACACGTCACACAGGCCGGTGCTCTATACTGACAGATAACGGTACATGTCACACAGGCCGGTGCTCTATACTGACAGATAACGGTACACGTCACACAGGCCGGTGCTCTATACTGACAGATAACGGTACACGTCACACAGGCCGGTGCTCTATACTGACAGATAACGGTACACGTCACACAGGCCGGTGCTCTATACTGACAGATAACGGTACACGTCACACAGACCGGTGCACTATACTGACAGATAACGGTACACGTCACACAGGCCGGTGCTCTATACTGACAGATAACGGTACACGTCACACAGGCCGGTGCTCTATACTGACAGATAACGATACACGTCACACAGGCCGGTGCTCTATACTGACAGATAACGGTACACGTCACACAGGCCGGTGCACTATAATGACAGATAACGGTACATGTCACACAGGCCGGTGCACTATAATGACAGATAACGATACACGTCACACAGGCCGGTGCACTATAATGACAGATAACGATACACGTCACACAGGCCGGTGCACTATACTGACAGATAACGGTACATGTCACACAGGCCGGTGCTCTATACTGACAGATAACGGTACACGTCACACAGGCCGGTGCTCTATACTGACAGATAACGGTACACGTCACACAGGCCGGTGCACTATAATGACAGATAACGGTACATGTCACACAGGCCGGTGCACTATAATGACAGATAACGATACACGTCACACAGGCCGGTGCACTATAATGACAGATAACGATACACGTCACACAGGCCGGTGCACTATAATGACAGATAACGGTACATGTCACACAGGCCGGTGCACTATAATGACAGATAACGATACACGTCACACAGGCCGGTGCACTATAATGACAGATAACGGTACACGTCACACAGGCCGGTGCACTATAATGACAGATAACGGTACATGTCACACAGGCCGGTGCACTATAATGACAGATAACGATACACGTCACACAGGCCGGTGCACTATAATGACAGATAACGATACACGTCACACAGGCCGGTGCACTATACTGACAGATAACGGTACATGTCACACAGGCTGGTGCTCTATAATGACAGATAACGGTACACGTCACACAGGCCGGTGCACTATAATGACAGATAACGGTACATGTCACACAGGCCGGTGCACTATACTGACAGATAACGGTACATGTCACACAGGCCGGTGCTCTATACTGACAGATAACGGTACACGTCACACAGGCCGGTGCACTATACTGACAGATAACAGTACACGTCACACAGGCCGGTGCTCTATACTGACAGATAACAGTACACGTCACACAGGCCGGTGCTCTATACTGACAGATAACGGTACATGTCACACAGGCCGGTGCTCTATACTGACAGATAACGGTACACGTCACACAGGCCGGTGCTCTATACTGACAGATAACGGTACACGTCACACAGGCCGGTGCTCTATACTGACAGATAACGGTACATGTCACACAGGCCGGTGCTCTATACTGACAGATAACGGTACACGTCACACAGGCCGGTGCTCTATACTGACAGATAACGGTACATGTCACACAGGCCGGTGCTCTATACTGACAGATAACGGTACACGTCACACAGGCCGGTGCTCTATACTGACAGATAACGGTACACGTCACACAGGCCGGTGCTCTATACTGACAGATAACGGTACACGTCACACAGGCCGGTGCTCTATACTGACAGATAACGGTACACGTCACACAGACCGGTGCACTATACTGACAGATAACGGTACACGTCACACAGGCCGGTGCTCTATACTGACAGATAACGGTACATGTCACACAGGCCGGTGCACTATACTGACAGATAACGGTACACGTCACACAGACCGGTGCACTATACTGACAGATAACGGTACATGTCACACAGGCCGGTGCACTATACTGACAGATAACGGTACATGTCACACAGGCCGGTGCACTATACTGACAGATAACGGTACACGTCACACAGACCGGTGCACTATACTGACAGATAACGGTACATGTCACACAGGCCGGTGCACTATACTGACAGATAACGGTACATGTCACACAGGCCGGTGCACTATACTGACAGATAACGGTACACGTCACACAGACCGGTGCACTATACTGACAGATAACGGTACACGTCACACAGGCCGGTGCACTATAATGACAGATAACGGTACACGTCACACAGGCCGGTGCTCTATACTGACAGATAACGGTACATGTCACACAGGCCGGTGCACTATACTGACAGATAACAGTACACGTCACACAGGCCGGTGCTCTATACTGACAGATAACGGTACATGTCACACAGGCCGGTGCTCTATACTGACAGATAACGGTACACGTCACACAGGCCGGTGCTCTATACTGACAGATAACGGTACACGTCACACAGGCCGGTGCTCTATACTGACAGATAACGGTACACGTCACACAGGCCGGTGCTCTATACTGACAGATAACGGTACACGTCACACAGACCGGTGCACTATACTGACAGATAACGGTACACGTCACACAGGCCGGTGCTCTATACTGACAGATAACGGTACACGTCACACAGGCCGGTGCACTATACTGACAGATAACGGTACATGTCACACAGGCCGGTGCACTATACTGACAGATAACGGTACACGTCACACAGGCCGGTGCTCTATACTGACATATAACGGTACACGTCACACAGGCCGGTGCACTATACTGACAGATAACGGTACATGTCACACAGGCCGGTGCACTATACTGACAGATAACGGTACATGTCACACAGGCCGGTGCACTATACTGACAGATAACGGTACATGTCACACAGGCCGGTGCACTATACTGACAGATAACGGTACATGTCACACAGGCCGGTGCACTATACTGACAGATAACGGTACATGTCACACAGGCCGGTGCACTATACTGACAGATAACGGTACACGTCACACAGACCGGTGCACTATACTGACAGATAACGGTACACGTCACACAGGCCGGTGCTCTATACTGACAGATAACGGTACACGTCACACAGGCCGGTGCTCTATACTGACAGATAACGGTACACGTCACACAGGCCGGTGCTCTATAATGACAGATAACGGTACATGTCACACAGGCCGGTGCACTATACTGACAGATAACAGTACACGTCACACAGGCCGGTGCTCTATACTGACAGATAACGGTACACGTCACACAGGCCGGTGCTCTATACTGACAGATAACGGTACACGTCACACAGGCCGGTGCTCTATAATGACAGATAACGGTACACGTCACACAGGCCGGTGCACTATACTGACAGATAACGGTACATGTCACACAGGCCGGTGCTCTATAATGACAGATAACGGTACACGTCACACAGGCCGGTGCTCTATAATGACAGATAACGGTACATGTCACACAGGCCGGTGCACTATACTGACAGATAACAGTACACGTCACACAGGCCGGTGCTCTATACTGACAGATAACGGTACATGTCACACAGGCCGGTGCTCTATACTGACAGATAACGGTACACGTCACACAGGCCGGTGCTCTATACTGACAGATAACGGTACACGTCACACAGGCCGGTGCTCTATACTGACAGATAACGGTACACGTCACACAGGCCGGTGCTCTATACTGACAGATAACGGTACACGTCACACAGACCGGTGCACTATACTGACAGATAACGGTACACGTCACACAGGCCGGTGCACTATACTGACAGATAACGGTACACGTCACACAGGCCGGTGCTCTATACTGACAGATAACGGTACATGTCACACAGGCCGGTGTACTATACTGACAGATAACGATACACGTCACACAGGCCGGTGCTCTATACTGACAGATAACGGTACATGTCACACAGGCTGGTGCTCTATAATGACAGATAACGGTACACGTCACACAGGCCGGTGCACTATACTGACAGATAACGGTACACGTCACACAGGCCGGTGCACTATACTGACAGATAACGGTACACGTCACACAGGCCGGTGCACTATACTGACAGATAACGATACACGTCACACAGGCCGGTGCTCTATACTGACAGATAACGGTACATGTCACACAGGCTGGTGCTCTATAATGACAGATAACGGTACACGTCACACAGGCCGGTGCACTATAATGACAGATAACGGTACACGTCACACAGGCCGGTGCACTATACTGACAGATAATGGTACACGTCACACAGGCCGGTGCACTATACTGACAGATAACGGTACACGTCACACAGGCCGGTGCACTATAATGACAGATAACGGTACACGTCACACAGGCCGGTGCACTATACTGACAGATAACGGTACACGTCACACAGGCCGGTGCACTATAATGACAGATAACGGTACACGTCACACAGGCCGGTGCACTATACTGACAGATAACGGTACACGTCACACAGGCCGGTGCACTATACTGACAGATAACGGTACACGTCACACAGGCCGGTGCACTATACTGACAGATAACGGTACACGTCACACAGGCCGGTGCACTATACTGACAGATAACGGTACACGTCACACAGGCCGGTGCACTATACTGACAGATAACGGTACATGTCACACAGGCCGGTGCTCTATACTGACAGATAACGGTACATGTCACACAGGCCGGTGCTCTATACTGACAGATAACGGTACATGTCACACAGGCCGGTGCTCTATACTGACAGATAACGGTACACGTCACACAGGCCGGTGCTCTATACTGACAGATAACGGTACATGTCACACAGGCCGGTGCTCTATACTGACAGATAACGGTACATGTCACACAGGCCGGTGCTCTATACTGACAGATAACGATACATGTCACACAGGCCGGTGCACTATACTGACAGATAACGGTGCACGTCACACAGGCCGGTGCACTATACTGACAGATAACGATACATGTCACACAGGCCGGTGCTCTATAATGACAGATAACGGTACATGTCACACAGGCCGGTGCTCTATACTGACAGATAACGGTACATGTCACACAGGCCGGTGCTCTATACTGACAGATAACGGTACACGTCACACAGGCCGGTGCACTATACTGACAGATAACGGTACATGTCACACAGGCCGGTGCACTATACTGACAGATAACGATACACGTCACACAGGCTGGTGCACTATAATGACAGATAACGGTACACGTCACACAGGCCGGTGTACTATACTGACAGATAACGGTACACGTCACACAGGCCGGTGCACTATACTGACAGATAACGGGACACGTCACACAGGCCGGTGCTCTATACTGACAGATAACGGTACACGTCACACAGGCCGGTGCTCTATACTGACAGATAACGGTACACGTCACACAGGCCGGTGCTCTATACTGACAGATAACGGTACACGTCACACAGGCCGGTGCTCTATACTGACAGATAACGGTACACCATCACACAGGCCGGTGCTCTATACTGACAGATAACGGTACACGTCACACAGGCCGGTGCTCTATACTGACAGATAACGGTACACATCACACAGGCCGGTGCTCTATACTGACAGATAACGATACACGTCACACAGGCCGGTGCTCTATACTGACAGATAACGGTACACGTCACACAGGCCGGTGCACTATACTGACAGATAACGGTACACGTCACACAGGCCGGTGCTCTATAATGACAGATAACGGTACACGTCACACAGGCCGGTGCACTATACTGACAGATAATGGTACACGTCACACAGGCCGGTGCACTATACTGACAGATAACGGTACAATGTCACACAGGCCGGTGCTCTATACTGACAGATAACGGAACATGTCACACAGGCCGGTGCACTATACTGACAGATAACGGTACACGTCACACAGGCCGGTGCTCTATACTGACAGATAACGGTACATGTCACACAGGCCGTTGCACTATAATGACAGATAACGGTACACGTCACACAGGCCGGTGCTCTATACTGACAGATAACGGTACATGTCACACAGGCCGGTGCACTATACTGACAGATAACGATACATGTCACACAGGCCGGTGCTCTATAATGACAGATAACGGTACACGTCACACAGGCCGGTGTACTATACTGACAGATAACGGTACACGTCACACAGTCCGGTGCTCTATACTGACAGATAACGATACACGTCACACAGGCCGGTGCTCTATACTGACAGATAACGATACACGTCACACAGGCCGGTGCTCTATAATGACAGATAACGGTACACGTCACACAGGCCGGTGCACTATACTGACAGATAACGGTACACGTCACACAGGCCGGTGCACTATACTGACAGATAACGGTACACGTCACACAGGCCGGTGCACAATACTGACAGATAACGGTACACGTCACACAGGCCGGTGCATTATACTGACAGATAACGGTACACGTCACACAGGCCGGTGCACTATACTGACAGATAACGGTACACGTCACACAGGCCGGTGCACAATACTGACAGATAACGGTACACGTCACACAGGCCGGTGCATTATACTTACAGATAACGGTACACGTCACACAGGCCGGTGCATTATACTTACAGATAACGGTACACGTCACACAGGCCGGTGCATTATACTGACAGATAACGGTACACGTCACACAGGCCGGTGCACTATACTGACAGATAACGGTACACGTCACACAGGCCAGTGCACTATACTGACAGATAACGGTACACGTCACACAGGCCGGTGCACTATACTGACAGATAACGATACATGTCACACAGGCCGGTGCTCTATACTGACAGATAACGATACACGTCACACAGGCCGGTGCTCTATACTGACAGATAACGGTACACGTCACACAGGCCGGTGCACTATACTGACAGATAACGGTACACGTCACACAGGCCGGTGTACTATACTGACAGATAACGGTACACGTCACACAGGCCGGTGCACTATAATGACAGATAACGGTACATGTCACACAGGCCGGTGCACTATACTGACAGATAACGGTACACGTCACACAGGCCGGTGCACTATAATGACAGATAACGGTACATGTCACACAGGCCGGTGCACTATACTGACAGATAACGGTACACGTCACACAGGCCGGTGCACTATACTGACAGATAACGATACATGTCACACAGGCCGGTGCACTATACTGACAGATAACGGTACATGTCACACAGGCCGGTGCTCTATACTGACAGATAACGGTACACGTCACACAGGCCGGTGCACTATACTGACAGATAACGATACACGTCACACAGGCCGGTGCTCTATACTGACAGATAACGGTACACGTCACACAGGCCGGTGCACTATAATGACAGATAACGATACACGTCACACAGGCCGGTGCTCTATACTGACAGATAACGGTACATGTCACACAGGCAGGTGCACTATACTGACAGATAACGGTACACGTCACACAGGCCGGTGCACTATACTGACAGATAACGGTACACGTCACACAGGCCGGTGCTCTATAATGACAGATAACGGTACACGTCACACAGGCCGGTGCACTATACTGACAGATAACGGTACACGTCACACAGGCCGGTGCTCTATAATGACAGATAACGGTACACGTCACACAGGCGGTGCACTATACTGACAGATAACGATACATGTCACACAGGCCGGTGCTCTATAATGACAGATAACGGTACACGTCACACAGGCCGGTGCTCTATACTGACAGATAACGGTACACGTCACACAGGCCGGTGCTCTATACTGACAGATAACGGTACACGTCACACAGGCCGGTGCACTATACTGACAGATAACGGTACACGTCACACAGGCCGGTGCTCTATAATGACAGATAACGGTACACGTCACACAGGCCGGTGCTCTATACTGACAGATAACGGTACACGTCACACAGGCCGGTGCACTATACTGACAGATAACGGTACACGTCACACAGGCCGGTGCACTATACTGACAGATAACGATACACGTCACACAGGCCGGTGCACTATAATGACAGATAACGATACACGTCACACAGGCCGGTGCACTATAATGACAGATAACGATACACGTCACACAGGCCGGTGCTCTATACTGACAGATAACGATACACGTCACACAGGCCGGTGCACTATACTGACAGATAACGGTACACGTCACACAGGCCGGTGCACTATAATGACAGATAACGATACACGTCACACAGGCCGGTGCTCTATACTGACAGATAACGATACACGTCACACAGGCCGGTGCACTATACTGACAGATAACGGTACACGTCACACAGGCCGGTGAACTATACTGACAGATAACGGTACATGTCACACAGGCCGGTGCATTATACTGACAGATAACGGTACATGTCACACAGGCCGGTGCACTATACTGACAAATAACGGTACACGTCACACAGGCCAGTGCATTATACTTACAGATAACGGTACACGTCACACAGGCCGGTGCTCTATAATGACAGATAACGGTACACGTCACACAGGCCGGTGCACTATACTGACAGATAACGGTACACGTCACACAGGCCGGTGCTCTATACTGACAGATAACGGTACACGTCACACAGGCCGGTGCACTATACTGACAGATAACGGTACACGTCACACAGGCCAGTGCATTATACTTACAGATAACGGTACACGTCACACAGGCCGGTGCTCTATAATGACAGATAACGGTACACGTCACACAGGCCGGTGCACTATACTGACAGATAACGGTACACGTCACACAGGCCGGTGCTCTATACTGACAGATAACGGTACACGTCACACAGGCCGGTGCACTATAATGACAGATAACGGTACACGTCACACAGGCCGGTGCTCTATACTGACAGATAACGGTACACGTCACACAGGCCGGTGCACTATACTGACAAATAACGGTACACGTCACACAGGCCGGTGGACTATACTGACAGATAACGGTACACGTCACACAGGTCGGTGCATTATACTTACAGATAACGGTACACGTCACACAGGGCGGTGCACTATACTGACAGATAACGGTACACGTCACACAGGCCGGTGCTCTATACTGACAGATAACGGTACACGTCACACAGGCCGGTGCTCTATACTGACAGATAACGGTACACGTCACACAGGCCGGTGCTCTATACTGACAAATAACGGTACACGTCACACAGGCCGGTGCTCTATACTGACAGATAACGGTACACGTCACACAGGCCGGTGCACTATAATGACAGATAACGATACACGTCACACAGGCCGGTGCTCTATAATGACAGATAACGGTACACGTCACACAGGCTGGTGCTCTATACTGACAGATAACGGTACACGTCACACAGGCCGGTGTACTATACTGACAGATAACGGTACACGTCACACAGGCCGGTGCACTATACTGACAGATAACGGTACACGTCACACAGGCCGGTGCACTATACTGACAGATAACGGTACACGTCACACAGGCCGGTGCACTATACTGACAGATAACGGTACACGTCACACAGGCCGGTGCACTATACTGACAGATAACGGTACACGTCACACAGGCCGGTGCACTATACTGACAGATAACGGTACACGTCACACAGGCCGGTGCACTATAATGACAGATAACGGTACACGTCACACAGGCCGGTGTACTATACTGACAGATAACGGTACACGTCACACAGGCCGGTGCACTATAATGACAGATAACGATACACGTCACACAGGCCGGTGCTCTATACTGACAGATAACGATACACGTCACACAGGCCGGTGCACTATACTGACAGATAACGGTACACGTCACACAGGCCGGTGCACTATAATGACAGATAACGATACACGTCACACAGGCCGGTGCTCTATACTGACAGATAACGATACACGTCACACAGGCCGGTGCACTATACTGACAGATAACGGTACACGTCACACAGGCCGGTGAACTATACTGACAGATAACGGTACATGTCACACAGGCCGGTGCATTATACTGACAGATAACGGTACATGTCACACAGGCCGGTGCACTATACTGACAAATAACGGTACACGTCACACAGGCCAGTGCATTATACTTACAGATAACGGTACACGTCACACAGGCCGGTGCTCTATAATGACAGATAACGGTACACGTCACACAGGCCGGTGCACTATACTGACAGATAACGGTACACGTCACACAGGCCGGTGCTCTATACTGACAGATAACGGTACACGTCACACAGGCCGGTGCACTATACTGACAGATAACGGTACACGTCACACAGGCCAGTGCATTATACTTACAGATAACGGTACACGTCACACAGGCCGGTGCTCTATAATGACAGATAACGGTACACGTCACACAGGCCGGTGCACTATACTGACAGATAACGGTACACGTCACACAGGCCGGTGCTCTATACTGACAGATAACGGTACACGTCACACAGGCCGGTGCACTATAATGACAGATAACGGTACACGTCACACAGGCCGGTGCTCTATACTGACAGATAACGGTACACGTCACACAGGCCGGTGCACTATACTGACAAATAACGGTACACGTCACACAGGCCGGTGGACTATACTGACAGATAACGGTACACGTCACACAGGCCGGTGCATTATACTTACAGATAACGGTACACGTCACACAGGGCGGTGCACTATACTGACAGATAACGGTACACGTCACACAGGCCGGTGCTCTATACTGACAGATAACGGTACACGTCACACAGGCCGGTGCTCTATACTGACAGATAACGGTACACGTCACACAGGCCGGTGCTCTATACTGACAAATAACGGTACACGTCACACAGGCCGGTGCTCTATACTGACAGATAACGGTACACGTCACACAGGCCGGTGCACTATAATGACAGATAACGATACACGTCACACAGGCCGGTGCTCTATAATGACAGATAACGGTACACGTCACACAGGCTGGTGCTCTATACTGACAGATAACGGTACACGTCACACAGGCCGGTGTACTATACTGACAGATAACGGTACACGTCACACAGGCCGGTGCACTATACTGACAGATAACGGTACACGTCACACAGGCCGGTGCACTATACTGACAGATAACGGTACACGTCACACAGGCCGGTGCACTATACTGACAGATAACGGTACACGTCACACAGGCCGGTGCACTATACTGACAGATAACGGTACACGTCACACAGGCCGGTGCACTATACTGACAGATAACGGTACACGTCACACAGGCCGGTGCACTATAATGACAGATAACGGTACACGTCACACAGGCCGGTGTACTATACTGACAGATAACGGTACACGTCACACAGGCCGGTGCACTATACTGACAGATAACGATACACGTCACACAGGCCGGTGCTCTATACTGACAGATAACGGTACATGTCACACAGGCCGGTGCTCTATACTGACAGATAACGGTACACGTCACACAGGCCGGTGCTCTATACTGACAGATAACGGTACACGTCACACAGGCCGGTGCTCTATACTGACAGATAACGGTACACGTCACACAGGCCGGTGCTCTATACTGACAGATAACGGTACACGTCACACAGGCCGGTGCTCTATACTGACAGATAACGGTACATGTCACACAGGCCGGTGCTCTATACTGACAGATAACGGTACATGTCACACAGGCCGGTGCACTATACTGACAGATAACGGTACACGTCACACAGGCCGGTGCTCTATACTGACAGATAACGATACACGTCACACAGGCCGGTGCTCTATACTGACAGATAACGGTACACGTCACACAGGCCGGTGCACTATACTGACAGATAACGGTACACGTCACACAGGCCGGTGCTCTATACTGACAGATAACGGTACACGTCACACAGGCCGGTGCTCTATACTGACAGATAACGGTACATGTCACACAGGCCGGTGCACTATACTGACAGATAACGGTACACGTCACACAGGCCGGTGCTCTATACTGACAGATAACGATACACGTCACACAGGCCGGTGCTCTATACTGACAGATAACGGTACACGTCACACAGGCCGGTGCACTATACTGACAGATAACGGTACACGTCACACAGGCCGGTGCACTATACTGACAGATAACGATACACGTCACACAGGCCGGTGCTCTATACTGACAGATAACGGTACACGTCACACAGGCCGGTGCACTATACTGACAGATAACGGTGCACATCACACAGGCCGGTGCGCTATACTGACAGATAACGGTACACGTCACACAGGCCGGTGCGCTATACTGACAGATAACGGTACACGTCACACAGGCCGGTGCACTATACTGACAGATAACGGTACACGTTACACAGGCCGGTGCACTATACTGACAGATAACGGTACACGTCACACAGGCCGGTGTACTATACTGACAGATAACGGTACACGTCACACAGGCCGGTGTACTATACTGACAGATAACGGTACATGTCACACAGGCCGGTGCACTATACTGACAGATAACGGTACACGTCACACAGGCCGGTGCTCTATACTGACAGATAACGGTACATGTCACACAGGCCGGTGCACTATACTGACAGATAACGGTACATGTCACACAGGCCGGTGCACTATAATGACAGATAACGGTACACGTCACACAGGCCGGTGCACTATAATGACAGATAACGGTACACGTCACACAGGCCGGTGCACTATACTGACAGATAACGGTACATGTCACACAGGCCGGTGCACTATACTGACAGATAACGGTACACGTCACACAGGCCGGTGCACTATAATGACAGATAACGGTACACGTCACACAGGCCGGTGCACTATACTGACAGATAACGGTACATGTCACACAGGCCGGTGCACTATAATGACAGATAACGGTACACGTCACACAGGCCGGTGCACTATAATGACAGATAACGGTACACGTCACACAGGCCGGTGCACTATACTGACAGATAACGGTACATGTCACACAGGCCGGTGCACTATAATGACAGATAACGGTACACGTCACACAGGCCGGTGCACTATACTGACAGATAACGGTACATGTCACACAGGCCGGTGCACTATAATGACAGATAACGGTACATGTCACACAGGCCGGTGCACTATACTGACAGATAACGGTACACGTCACACAGGCCGGTGCACTATAATGACAGATAACGGTACACGTCACACAGGCCGGTGCACTATACTGACAGATAACGGTACATGTCACACAGGCCGGTGCACTATACTGACAGATAACGGTACATGTCACACAGGCCGGTGCTCTATACTGACAGATAACGGTACACGTCACACAGGCCGGTGCACTATACTGACAGATAACGGTACACGTCACACAGGCCGGTGCTCTATACTGACAGATAACGGTACACGTCACACAGGCCGGTGCACTATACTGACAGATAACGGTACACGTCACACAGGCCGGTGCACTATAATGACAGATAACGGTACACGTCACACAGGCCGGTGCACTATAATGACAGATAACGATACACGTCACACAGGCCGGTGCACTATACTGACAGATAACGATACACGTCACACAGGCCGGTGCACTATACTGACAGATAACGGTACACGTCACACAGGCCGGTGCACTATACTGACAGATAACGGTACACGTCACACAGGCCGGTGCTCTATACTGACAGATAACGGTACACGTCACACAGGCCGGTGCACTATACTGACAGATAACGGTACACGTCACACAGGCCGGTGCACTATACTGACAGATAACGATACATGTCACACAGGCCGGTGCTCTATACTGACAGATAACGGTACATGTCACACAGGCCGGTGCACTATACTGACAGATAACGGTACACGTCACACAGGCCGGTGCTCTATACTGACAGATAACGGTACACGTCACACAGGCCGGTGCTCTATACTGACAGATAACGGTACACGTCACACAGGCCGGTGCACTATACTGACAGATAACGGTACACGTCACACAGGCCGGTGCACTATAATGACAGATAATGGTACACGTCACACAGGCCGGTGCACTATAATGACAGATAACGGTACACGTCACACAGGCCGGTGCTCTATACTGACAGATAACGGTACACGTCACACAGGCCGGTGCACTATAATGACAGATAACGGTACACGTCACACAGGCCGGTGCTCTATACTGACAGATAACGGTACACGTCACACAGGCCGGTGCACTATACTGACAGATAACGGTACATGTCACACAGGCCGGTGCTCTATACTGACAGATAACGGTACACGTCACACAGGCCGGTGCTCTATACTGACAGATAACGGTACACGTCACACAGGCCGGTGTACTATACTGACAGATAACGGTACACGTCACACAGGCCGGTGCTCTATACTGACAGATAACGGTACACGTCACACAGGCCGGTGCTCTATACTGACAGATAACGGTACACGTCACACAGGCCGGTGCTCTATACTGACAGATAACGGTACACGTCACACAGGCCGGTGCACTATACTGACAGATAACGGTACACGTCACACAGGCCGGTGCTCTATACTGACAGATAACGGTACACGTCACACAGGCCGGTGCACTATACTGACAGATAACGATACACGTCACACAGGCCGGTGCTCTATACTGACAGATAACGGTACACGTCACACAGGCCGGTGCACTATAATGACAGATAACGGTACACGTCACACAGGCCGGTGCTCTATACTGACAGATAACGGTACATGTCACACAGGCCGGTGCACTATACTGACAGATAACGGTACACGTCACACAGGCCGGTGCACTATAATGACAGATAACGGTACATGTCACACAGGCCGGTGCACTATAATGACAGATAATGGTACACGTCACACAGGCCGGTGCTCTATACTGACAGATAACGGTACACGTCACACAGGCCGGTGCACTATACTGACAGATAACAGTACATGTCACACAGGCCGGTGCTCTATACTGACAGATAACGATACACGTCACACAGGCCGGTGCTCTATAATGACAGATAACGGTACACGTCACACAGGCCGGTGCTCTATACTGACAGATAACGGTACACGTCACACAGGCCGGTGCTCTATAATGACAGATAACGGTACACGTCACACAGGCCGGTGCTCTATAATGACAGATAACGGTACACGTCACACAGGCCGGTGCTCTATAATGACAGATAACGGTACACGTCACACAGGCCGGTGCTCTATAATGACAGATAACGGTACACGTCACACAGGCCGGTGCTCTATAATGACAGATAACGGTACACGTCACACAGGCCGGTGCTCTATAATGACAGATAACGGTACACGTTACACAGGCCGGTGCTCTATACTGACAGATAACGGTACATGTCACACAGGCCGGTGCACTATAATGACAGATAACGGTACACGTCACACAGGCCGGTGCTCTATACTGACAGATAACGGTACACGTCACACAGGCCGGTGCACTATAATGACAGATAATGGTACACGTCACACAGGCCGGTGCTCTATACTGACAGATAACGATACACGTCACACAGGCCGGTGCACTATACTGACAGATAACGGTACACGTCACACAGGCCGGTGCTCTATACTGACAGATAACGGTACACGTCACACAGGCCGGTGCTCTATACTGACAGATAACGGTACACGTCACACAGGCCGGTGCTCTATACTGACAGATAACGGTACACGTCACACAGGCCGGTGCACTATAATGACAGATAACGGTACACGTCACACAGGCCGGTGCTCTATACTGACAGATAACGGTACACGTCACACAGGCCGGTGCTCTATACTGACAGATAACGGTACACGTCACACAGGCCGGTGCACTATAATGACAGATAACGGTACACGTCACACAGGCCGGTGCTCTATACTGACAGATAACGGTACACGTCACACAGGCCGGTGCACTATAATGACAGATAACGGTACACGTCACACAGGCCGGTGCTCTATACTGACAGATAACGGTACACGTCACACAGGCCGGTGCACTATAATGACAGATAACGGTACACGTCACACAGGCCGGTGCTCTATACTGACAGATAACGGTACACGTCACACAGGCCGGTGCACTATACTGACAGATAACGGTACACGTCACACAGGCCGGTGCTCTATACTGACAGATAACGGTACACGTCACACAGGCCGGTGCACTATACTGACAGATAACGGTACACGTCTCACAGGCCGGTGCACTATAATGACAGATAACGGTACACGTCACACAGGCCGGTGCTCTATACTGACAGATAACGGTACATGTCACACAGGCCGGTGCCCTATACTGACAGATAACGGTACACGTCACACAGGCCGGTGCTCTATACTGACAGATAACGGTACACGTCACACAGGCCGGTGCACTATACTGACAGATAACGGTACACGTCACACAGGCCGGTGCACTATACTGACAGATAACGGTACACGTCACACAGGCCGGTGCACTATACTGACAGATAACGGTACATGTCACACAGGCCGGTGCACTATACTGACAGATAACGGTACACGTCACACAGGCCGGTGCACTATAATGACAGATAACGGTACATGTCACACAGGCCGGTGCTCTATACTGACAGATAACGGTACACGTCACACAGGCCGGTGCACTATACTGACAGATAACGGTACACGTCACACAGGCCGGTGCACTATAATGACAGATAACGGTACACATCACACAGGCCGGTGCACTATACTGACAGATAACGATACACGTCACACAGGCCGGTGCACTATACTGACAGATAACGGTACACGTCACACAGGCCGGTGCACTATACTGACAGATAACGGTACACGTCACACAGGCCGGTGCACTATAATGACAGATAACGGTACACGTCACACAGGCCGGTGCACTATACTGACAGATAACGGTACACGTCACACAGGCCGGTGCACTATACTGACAGATAACGGTACACGTCACACAGGCCGGTGCTCTATACTGACAGATAACGGTACACGTCACACAGGCCGGTGCACTATACTGACAGATAACGGTACACGTCACACAGGCCGGTGCACTATAATGACAGATAACGGTACACGTCACACAGGCCGGTGCTCTATACTGACAGATAACGGTACACGTCACACAGGCCGGTGCACTATACTGACAGATAACGGTACACGTCTCACAGGCCGGTGCACTATAATGACAGATAACGGTACACGTCACACAGGCCGGTGCACTATAATGACAGATAACGGTACATGTCACACAGGCCGGTGCCCTATAATGACAGATAACGGTACACGTCACACAGGCCGGTGCACTATAATGACAGATAACGGTACATGTCACACAGGCCGGTGCCCTATAATGACAGATAACGGTACACGTCACACAGGCCGGTGCACTATACTGACAGATAACGGTACACGTCACACAGGCCGGTGCTCTATAATGACAGATAACGGTACACGTCACACAGGCCGGTGCACTATACTGACAGATAACGGTACACGTCACACAGGCCGGTGCTCTATAATGACAGATAACGGTACACGTCACACAGGCCGGTGCTCTATACTGACAGATAACGGTACACGTCACACAGGCCGGTGGACTATACTGACAGATAACGGTACACGTCACACAGGCCGGTGCACTATACTGACAGATAACGGTACACGTCACACAGGCCGGTGCAATATACTGACAGATAACGGTACATGTCACACAGGCCGGTGCACTATAATGACAGATAACGGTACACATCACACAGGCCGGTGCACTATACTGACAGATAACGGTACACGTCACACAGGCCGGTGCTCTATACTGACAGATAACGGTACACGTCACACAGGCCGGTGCACTATAATGACAGATAACGGAACACATCACACAGGCCGGTGCACTATACTGACAGATAACGGTACACGTCACACGGGCCGGTGCACTATACTGACAGATAACGGTACACGTCACACAGGCCGGTGCTCTATACTGACAGATAACGGTACACGTCACACAGGCCGGTGCACTATACTGACAGATAACGGTACACGTCACACAGGCCGGTGCATTATACTGACAGATAACGGTACACGTCACACAGGCCGGTGCACTATACTGACAGATAACGGTGCACGTCACACAGGCCGGTGCATTATACTGACAGATAACGGTACATGTCACACAGGCCGGTGCACTATACTGACAGATAACGGTGCACGTCACACAGGCCGGTGTACTATACTGACAGATAACGGTACACGTCACACAGGCCGGTGTACTATACTGACAGATAACGGTACACGTCACACAGGCCGGTGCACTATACTGACAGATAACGGTACATGTCACACAGGCCGGTGCACTATACTGACAGATAACGGTACACGTCACACAGGCCGGTGCTCTATACTGACAGATAACGGTACACGTCACACAGGCCGGTGCATTATACTGACAGATAACGGTACATGTCACACAGGCCGGTGCACTATACTGACAGATAACGGTGCACGTCACACAGGCCGGTGCACTATACTGACAGATAACGGTACACGTCACACAGGCCGGTGTACTATACTGACAGATAACGGTACACGTCACACAGGCCGGTGCTCTATACTGACAGATAACGGTACACGTCACACAGGCCGGTGCTCTATAATGACAGATAACGGTACACGTCACACAGGCCGGTGCTCTATACTGACAGATAACGGTACACGTCACACAGGCCGGTGCATTATACTGACAGATAACGGTACATGTCACACAGGCCGGTGCACTATACTGACAGATAACGGTACACGTCACACAGGCCGGTGCACTATACTGACAGATAACGGTACACGTCACACAGGCCGGTGTACTATACTGACAGATAACGGTACACGTCACACAGGCCGGTGCTCTATACTGACAGATAACGGTACACGTCACACAGGCCGGTGCTCTATAATGACAGATAACGGTACACGTCACACAGGCCGGTGCACTATACTGACAGATAACAGTACACGTCACACAGGCCGGTGCACTATACTGACAGATAACGGTACACGTCACACAGGCCGGTGTACTATACTGACAGATAACGGTACACGTCACACAGGCCGGTGCTCTATACTGACAGATAACGGTACACGTCACACAGGCCGGTGCTCTATAATGACAGATAACGGTACACGTCACACAGGCCGGTGCTCTATACTGACAGATAATGGTACACGTCACACAGGCCGGTGCTCTATACTGACAGATAACGGTACACGTCACACAGGCCGGTGCACTATACTGACAGATAACGGTACATGTCACACAGGCCGGTGCACTATACTGACAGATAACGGTACACGTCACACAGGCCGGTGCTCTATAATGACAGATAACGGTACACGTCACACAGGCCGGTGCTCTATACTGACAGATAACGGTACATGTCACACAGGCCGGTGCACTATACTGACAGATAACGGTACACGTCACACAGGCCGGTGCACTATACTGACAGATAACGGTACACGTCACACAGGCCGGTGCACTATACTGACAGATAACGGTACATGTCACACAGGCCGGTGCACTATACTGACAGATAACGGTACACGTCACACAGGCCGGTGCTCTATACTGACAGATAACGGTACACGTCACACAGGCCGGTGCTCTATAATGACAGATAACGGTACACGTCACACAGGCCGGTGCTCTATACTGACAGATAACGGTACATGTCACACAGGCCGGTGCTCTATACTGACAGATAACGGTGCACATCACACAGGCCGGTGCACTATACTGACAGATAACGATACACGTCACACAGGCCGGTGCACTATAATGACAGATAACGGTACACGTCACACAGGCCGGTGCACTATAATGACAGATAACGGTACACGTCACACAGGCCGGTGCTCTATACTGACAGATAACGGTACATGTCACACAGGCCGGTGCTCTATACTGACAGATAACGGTGCACATCACACAGGCCGGTGCACTATACTGACAGATAACGATACACGTCACACAGGCCGGTGCACTATAATGACAGATAACGGTACACGTCACACAGGCCGGTGCACTATAATGACAGATAACGGTACACGTCACACAGGCCGGTGCTCTATACTGACAGATAACGGTACACGTCACACAGGCCGGTGCATTATACTGACAGATAACGGTACATGTCACACAGGCCGGTGCACTATACTGACAGATAACGGTACACGTCACACAGGCCGGTGCACTATACTGACAGATAACGGTACACGTCACACAGGCCGGTGCACTATACTGACAGATAACGGTACACGTCACACAGGCCGGTGCTCTATACTGACAGATAACGGTACACGTCACACAGGCTGGTGCACTATACTGACAGATAACGGTACACGTCACACAGGCCGGTGCACTATAATGACAGATAACGGTACACGTCACACAGGCCGGTGCATTATACTGACAGATAACGGTACACGTCACACAGGCCGGTGCACTATACTGACAGATAACGGTACACGTCACACAGGCCGGTGCTCTATACTGACAGATAACGGTACATGTCACACAGGCCGGTGCTCTATACTGACAGATAACGGTACACGTCACACAGGCCGGTGCACTATACTGACAGATAACGGTACACGTCACACAGGCCGGTGCACTATACTGACAGATAACGGTACACGTCACACAGGCCGGTGCACTATAATGACAGATAACGGTACACGTCACACAGGCCGGTGCACTATAATAACAGATAACGGTACACGTCACACAGGCCGGTGCACTATAATGACAGATAACGGTACACGTCACACAGGCCGGTGCACTATAATGACAGATAACGGTACACGTCACACAGGCCGGTGCACTATACTGACAGATAACGGTACATGTCACACAGGGCGGTGCACTATACTGACAGATAACGGTACACGTCACACAGGCCGGTGCTCTATACTGACAGATAACGGTACACGTCACACAGGCCGGTGTACTATACTGACAGATAACGGTACACGTCACACAGGCCGGTGCTCTATACTGACAGATAACGGTACACGTCACACAGGCCGGTGCTCTATACTGACAGATAACGGTACACGTCACACAGGCCGGTGCTCTATACTGACAGATAACGGTACACGTCACACAGGCCGGTGCACTATACTGACAGATAACGGTACACGTCACACAGGCCGGTGCTCTATACTGACAGATAACGGTACACGTCACACAGGCCGGTGCACTATACTGACAGATAACGGTACACGTCACACAGGCCGGTGCACTATACTGACAGATAACGATACACGTCACACAGGCCGGTGCACTATACTGACAGATAACGGTACACGTCACACAGGCCGGTGCACTATACTGACAGATAACGGTACACGTCACACAGGCCGGTGCACTATACTGACAGATAACGGTACACGTCACACAGGCCGGTGCTCTATACTGACAGATAACGATACACGTCACACAGGCCGGTGCACTATACTGACAGATAACGGTACACGTCACACAGGCCGGTGCTCTATACTGACAGATAACGGTACACGTCACACAGGCCGGTGCTCTATACTGACAGATAACGGTACATGTCACACAGGCCGGTGCACTATACTGACAGATAACGGTACACGTCACACAGGCCGGTGCACTATACTGACAGATAACGGTACACGTCACACAGGCCGGTGCACTATAATGACAGATAACGGTACACGTCACACAGGCCGGTGCACTATACTGACAGATAACGGTACACGTCACACAGGCCGGTGTACTATAATGACAGATAACGGTACATGTCACACAGGCCGGTGCTCTATACTGACAGATAACGGTACACGTCACACAGGCCGGTGCACTATACTGACAGATAACGGTACACGTCACACAGGCCGGTGCACTATACTGACAGATAACGGTACACGTCACACAGGCCGGTGCTCTATACTGACAGATAACGGTACACGTCACACAGGCCGGTGCTCTATACTGACAGATAACGGTACACGTCACACAGGCCGGTGTACTATACTGACAGATAACGGTACACATCACACAGGCCGGTGTACTATACTGACAGATAACGATACACGTCACACAGGCCGGTGCTCTATACTGACAGATAACGGTACACGTCACACAGGCCGGTGCTCTATACTGACAGATAACGGTACACGTCACACAGGCCGGTGCACTATACTGACAGATAACGGTACACATCACACAGGCCGGTGCACTATACTGACAGATAACGGTACACGTCACACAGGCCGGTGTACTATACTGACAGATAACGATACACGTCACACAGGCCGGTGCACTATACTGACAGATAACGGTACACGTCACACAGGCCGGTGCACTATACTGACAGATAACGGTACACGTCACACAGGCCGGTGCACTATACTGACAGATAACGGTACACGTCACACAGGCCGGTGCTCTATACTGACAGATAACGGTACACGTCACACAGGCCGGTGCACTATAATGACAGATAACGGTACACGTCACACAGGCCGGTGCACTATACTGACAGATAACGATACACGTCACACAGGCCGGTGCACTATACTGACAGATAACGGTGTACGTCACACAGGCCGGTGCACTATACTGACAGATAACGGTACACGTCACACAGGCCGGTGCTCTATACTGACAGATAACGGTACACGTCACACAGGCCGGTGCTCTATACTGACAGATAACGGTACACGTCACACAGGCCGGTGCTCTATACTGACAGATAACGGTACACGTCACACAGGCCGGTGCACTATACTGACAGATAACGGTACATGTCACACAGGCCGGTGCACTATACTGACAGATAACGATACACGTCACACAGGCCGGTGCACTATACTGACAGATAACGGTACACGTCACACAGGCCGGTGCTCTATACTGACAGATAACGGTACACGTCACACAGGCCGGTGCACTATAATGACAGATAACGATACACGTCACACAGGCCGGTGCTCTATACTGACAGATAACGATACACGTCACACAGGCCGGTGCACTATAATGACAGATAACGGTACACGTCACACAGGCCGGTGCTCTATACTGACAGATAACGCTACACGTCACACAGGCCGGTGCACTATACTGACAGATAACGGTACACGTCACACAGGCCGGTGCACTATACTGACAGATAACGATACACGTCACACAGGCCGGTGCACTATACTGACAGATAACGGTACACGTCACACAGGCCGGTGCACTATACTGACAGATAACGGTACACGTCACACAGGCCGGTGCTCTATACTGACAGATAACGGTACACGTCACACAGGCCGGTGCACTATACTGACAGATAACGGTACACGTCACACAGGCCGGTGCTCTATACTGACAGATAACGATACACGTCACACAGGCCGGTGCACTATACTGACAGATAACGGTACACGTCACACAGGCCGGTGCTCTATACTGACAGATAACGGTACACGTCACACAGGCCGGTGCTCTATACTGACAGATAACGGTACATGTCACACAGGCCGGTGCACTATACTGACAGATAACGGTACATGTCACACAGGCCGGTGCTCTATACTGACAGATAACGGTACACGTCACACAGGCCGGTGCTCTATACTGACAGATAACGGTACACGTCACACAGGCCGGTGCTCTATACTGACAGATAACGGTACATGTCACACAGGCCGGTGCACTATACTGACAGATAACGGTGCACGTCACACAGGCCGGTGCTCTATACTGACAGATAACGGTATACGTCACACAGGCTGGTGCACTATACTGACAGATAACGGTACACGTCACACAGGCCGGTGGACTATACTGACAGATAACGATACACGTCACACAGGCCGGTGCACTATAATGACAGATAATGGTACACGTCACACAGGCCGGTGCACTATAATGACAGATAACGGTACACGTCACACAGGCCGGTGCACTATACTGACAGATAACGATACACGTCACACAGGCCGGTGCACTATAATGACAGATAATGGTACACGTCACACAGGCTGGTGCTCTATAATGACAGATAACGGTACACGTCACACAGGCCGGTGCACTATACTGACAGATAACGGTACATGTCACACAGGCCGGTGCTCTATACTGACAGATAACGGTACACGTCACACAGGCTGGTGCTCTATACTGACAGATAACGGTACACGTCACACAGGCCGGTGCACTATACTGACAGATAACGGTACACGTCACACAGGCCGGTGCTCTATACTGACAGATAACGATACACATCACACAGGCCGGTGCACTATAATAACAGATAACGGTACACGTCACACAGGCCGGTGCACTATACTGACAGATAACGGTACACATCACACAGGCCGGTGCACTATAATGACAGATAACGGTACACGTCACACAGGCCGGTGGACTATACTGACAGATAACGGTACACGTCACACAGGCCGGTGTACTATAATGACAGATAACGGTACACGTCACACAGGCCGGTGCACTATACTGACAGATAACGGTACACGTCACACAGGCCGGTGCTCTATACTGACAGATAACGGTACACGTCACACAGGCCGGTGCACTATACTGACAGATAACGGTACACGTCACACAGGCCGGTGCACTATACTGACAGATAACGGTACACGTCACACAGGCCGGTGCACTATACTGACAGATAACGGTACACGTCACACAGTCCGGTGCTCTATACTGACAGATAACGGTACACGTCACACAGGCCGGTGCTCTATACTGACAGATAACGGTACACGTCACACAGGCCGGTGCACTATACTGACAGATAACGGTACACGTCACACAGGCCGGTGCACTATAATGACAGATAATGGTACACGTCACACAGGCCGGTGCACTATAATGACAGATAACGGTACACGTCACACAGGCCGGTGCACTATACTGACAGATAACGATACACGTCACACAGGCCGGTGCACTATAATGACAGATAATGGTACACGTCACACAGGCTGGTGCTCTATAATGACAGATAACGGTACACGTCACACAGGCCGGTGCACTATAATGACAGATAACGATACACGTCACACAGGCCGGTGCACTATAATGACAGATAATGGTACACGTCACACAGGCCGGTGCACTATAATGACAGATAACGGTACACGTCACACAGGCCGGTGCACTATACTGACAGATAACGATACACGTCACACAGGCCGGTGCACTATAATGACAGATAATGGTACACGTCACACAGGCTGGTGCTCTATAATGACAGATAACGGTACACGTCACACAGGCCGGTGCACTATAATGACAGATAACGGTACACGTCACACAGGCCGGTGCACTATACTGACAGATAACGGTACATGTCACACAGGCCGGTGCACTATAATGACAGATAACGGTACACGTCACACAGGCCGGTGCACTATACTGACAGATAACGGTACATGTCACACAGGCCGGTGCACTATACTGACAGATAACGGTACACGTCACACAGGCCGGTGCACTATACTGACAGATAACGATACACGTCACACAGGCCGGTGCACTATACTGACAGATAACGGTACACGTCACACAGGCCGGTGCACTATACTGACAGATAACGGTACATGTCACACAGGCCGGTGCACTATACTGACAGATAACGGTACACGTCACACAGGCCGGTGCACTATACTGACAGATAACGGTACACGTCACACAGGCCGGTGCACTATACTGACAGATAACGGTACATGTCACACAGGCCGGTGCTCTATACTGACAGATAACGGTACACGTCACACAGGCCGGTGCACTATAATGACAGATAACGGTACACGTCACACAGGCCGGTGCTCTATACTGACAGATAACGGTACACGTCACACAGGCCGGTGCTCTATACTGACAGATAACGGTACACGTCACACAGGCCGGTGCACTATAATGACAGATAACGGTACACGTCACACAGGCCGGTGCACTATACTGACAGATAACGGTACACGTCACACAGGCCGGTGCTCTATACTGACAGATAACGGTACACGTCACACAGGCCGGTGCACTATAATGACAGATAATGGTACACGTCACACAGGCCGGTGCACTATAATGACAGATAACGGTACACGTCACACAGGCCGGTGCACTATAATGACAGATAATGGTACACGTCACACAGGCCGGTGCACTATAATGACAGATAACGGTACATGTCACACAGGCCGGTGCACTATAATGACAGATAATGGTACACGTCACACAGGCCGGTGCACTATACTGACAGATAACGATACACGTCACACAGGCCGGTGCACTATAATGACAGATAATGGTACACGTCACACAGGCCGGTGCACTATACTGACAGATAACGGTACACGTCACACAGGCCGGTGCACTATAATGACAGATAATGGTACACGTCACACAGGCCGGTGCACTATACTGACAGATAACGGTACACGTCACACAGGCCGGTGCACTATACTGACAGATAACGGTACACGTCACACAGGCCGGTGCACTATAATGACAGATAACGGTACACGTCACACAGGCCGGTGCACTATACTGACAGATAACGATACACGTCACACAGGCCG
This sequence comes from Pseudophryne corroboree, assembly GCF_028390025.1. NCBI lineage: Eukaryota > Metazoa > Chordata > Amphibia > Anura > Myobatrachidae > Pseudophryne > Pseudophryne corroboree. Next base: position 40,588,829 of record NC_086444.1, on the reverse strand, counting down.
GTGCACTATACTGACAGATAACGGTACACGTCACACAGGCCGGTGCACTATACTGACAGATAACGGTACACGTCACACAGGCCGGTGCTCTATACTGACAGATAACGGTACACGTCACACAGGCCGGTGCACTATACTGACAGATAACGATACACGTCACACAGGCCGGTGCACTATACTGACAGATAACGGTACACGTCACACAGGCCGGTGCACTATACTGACAGATAACGATACACGTCACACAGGCCGGTGCTCTATACTGACAGATAACAGTACACGTCACACAGGCCGGTGCACTATACTGACAGATAACGGTACACGTCACACAGGCCGGTGCACTATACTGACAGATAACGATACACGTCACACAGGCCGGTGCACTATACTGACAGATAACGGTACACGTCACACAGGCCGGTGCCCTATAATGACAGATAACGATACACGTCACACAGGCCGGTGCACTATACTGACAGATAACGGTACACGTCACACAGGCCGGTGCACTATAATGACAGATAACGGTACACGTCACACAGGCCGGTGCACTATACTGACAGATAACGGTACACGTCACACAGGCCAGTGTACTATACTGACAGATAACGATACACGTCACACAGGCCGGTGTACTATAATGACAGATAACGGTACACGTCACACAGGCCGGTGCACTATACTGACAGATAACGATACACGTCACACAGGCCGGTGTACTATAATGACAGATAACGGTACACGTCACACAGGCCGGTGCTCTATACTGACAGATAACGGTACATGTCACACAGGCCGGTGCACTATACTGACAGATAACGGTACATGTCACACAGGCCGGTGCACTATACTGACAGATAACGGTACACGTCACACAGGCCGGTGCTCTATACTGACAGATAACGATACACGTCACACAGGCCGGTGCTCTATAATGACAGATAATGGTACACGTCACACAGGCCGGTGCACTATACTGACAGATAACGGTACACGTCACACAGGCCGGTGCACTATAATGACAGATAACGGTACACGTCACACAGGCCGGTGCACTATACTGACAGATAACGGTACACGTCACACAGGCCGGTGCTCTATACTGACAGATAACGGTACACGTCACACAGGCCGGTGCACTATACTGACAGATAACGGTACACGTCACACAGGCCGGTGCATTATACTGACAGATAACGGTACACATCACACAGGCCGGTGCACTATACTGACAGATAACGGTACACGTCACACAGGCCGGTGCTCTATACTGACAGATAACGGTACACGTCACACAGGCCGGTGCACTATACTGACAGATAACGGTACATGTCACACAGGCCGGTGCACTATACTGACAGATAACGATACACGTCACACAGGCCGGTGCACTATACTGACAGATAACGGTACACGTCACACAGGCCGGTGCTCTATACTGACAGATAACGATACACGTCACACAGGCCGGTGCACTATACTGACAGATAACGGTACACGTCACACAGGCCGGTGCACTATAATGACAGATAACGGTACACGTCACACAGGCAGGTGCACTATACTGACAGATAACGGTACACGTCACACAGGCAGGTGCACTATACTGACAGATAACAGTACACGTCACACAGGCCGGTGCACTATACTGACAGATAACGGTACACTTCACACAGGCCGGTGCTCTATACTGACAGATAACGGTACACGTCACACAGGCCGGTGCACTATACTGACAGATAACGGTACACGTCACACAGGCCGGTGCTCTATACTGACAGATAACGGTACACTTCACACAGGCCGGTGCTCTATACTGACAGATAACGGTACACGTCACACAGGCCGGTGCACTATACTGACAGATAACGATACACGTCACACAGGCCGGTGCTCTATACTGACAGATAATGGTACACGTCACACAGGCTGGTGCTCTATACTGACAGATAACGGTACACGTCACACAGGCCGGTGCACTATACTGACAGATAACGGTACACGTCACACAGGCCGGTGCTCTATACTGACAGATAACGGTACACGTCACACAGGCCGGTGCTCTATACTGACAGATAACGGTACACGTCACACAGGCCGGTGCACTATACTGACAGATAACGGTACACGTCACACAGGCCGGTGCTCTATACTGACAGATAACGGTACACGTCACACAGGCCGGTGCACTATACTGACAGATAACGGTACACGTCACACAGGCCGGTGCTCTATACTGACAGATAACGATACACATCACACAGGCCGGTGCACTATAATAACAGATAACGGTACACGTCACACAGGCCGGTGCTCTATACTGACAGATAACGGTACACGTCACACAGGCTGGTGCTCTATACTGACAGATAACGGTACATGTCACACAGGCCGGTGCACTATACTGACAGATAACGATACACGTCACACAGGCCGGTGCACTATACTGACAGATAACGGTACACGTCACACAGGCCGGTGCTCTATAATGACAGATAACGGTACACGTCACACAGGCCGGTGCACAATACTGACAGATAACGGTACACGTCACACAGGCCGGTGCTCTATACTGACAGATAACGGTACACGTCACACAGGCCGGTGCTCTATACTGACAGATAACGGTACACGTCACACAGGCCGGTGCTCTATACTGACAGATAACGGTACACGTCACACAGGCCGGTGCACTATACTGACAGATAACGGTACATGTCACACAGGCCGGTGCACTATACTGACAGATAACGGTACACGTCACACAGGCCGGTGCTCTATAATGACAGATAACGATACACGTCACACAGGCCGGTGCACTATACTGACAGATAACGGTACACGTCACACAGGCCGGTGCTCTATACTGACAGATAACGGTACACGTCACACAGGCCGGTGCACTATACTGACAGATAACGGTGCACGTCACACAGGCCGGTGCACTATACTGACAGATAACGGTACACGTCACACAGGCCGGTGCACTATACTGACAGATAACGGTACACGTCACACAGGCCGGTGCACTATACTGACAGATAACGGTGCACGTCACACAGGCCGGTGTACTATACTGACAGATAACGGTACACGTCACACAGGCCGGTGCTCTATAATGACAGATAACGGTACATGTCACACAGGCCGGTGCTCTATACTGACAGATAACGGTACACGTCACACAGGCCGGTGCTCTATAATGACAGATAACGGTACACGTCACACAGGCCGGTGCTCTATACTGACAGATAACGGTACACGTCACACAGGCCGGTGCACTATACTGACAGATAACGGTACACGTCACACAGGCCGGTGCTCTATACTGACAGATAACGGTACACGTCACACAGGCCGGTGCACTATACTGACAGATAACGGTACACGTCACACAGGCCGGTGCTCTATACTGACAGATAACGGTACACGTCACACAGGCCGGTGCACTATACTGACAGATAACGATACACGTCACACAGGCCGGTGCACTATACTGACAGATAACGGTACACGTCACACAGGCCGGTGCACTATACTGACAGATAACGGTACACGTCACACAGGCCGGTGCACTATACTGACAGATAACGGTACACGTCACACAGGCCGGTGCACTATAATGACAGATAACGGTACACGTCACACAGGCCGGTGCACTATAATGACAGATAACGGTACACGTCACACAGGCCGGTGCTCTATACTGACAGATAACGGTACACGTCACACAGGCCGGTGCACTATACTGACAGATAACGGTACACGTCACACAGGCCGGTGCTCTATACTGACAGATAACGGTACACGTCACACAGGCCGGTGCTCTATACTGACAGATAACGATACACGTCACACAGGCCGGTACACTATACTGACAGATAACGGTACACGTCACACAGGCCGGTGCACTATACTGACAGATAACGGTACATGTCACACAGGCCGGTGCTCTATACTGACAGATAACGATACACGTCACACAGGCCGGTGCACTATACTGACAGATAACGGTACACGTCACACAGGCCGGTGCTCTATACTGACAGATAACGGTACATGTCACACAGGCCGGTGCACTATACTGACAGATAACGGTACATGTCACACAGGCCGGTGCACTATACTGACAGATAACGGTACATGTCACACAGGCCGGTGCACTATACTGACAGATAACGGTACACGTCACACAGGCCGGTGCACTATACTGACAGATAACGATACACGTCACACAGGCCGGTGCACTATACTGACAGATAACGGTACATGTCACACAGGCCGGTGCTCTATACTGACAGATAACGATACACGTCACACAGGCCGGTGCTCTATACTGACAGATAACGGTACACGTCACACAGGCCGGTGCTCTATACTGACAGATAACGATACACGTCACACAGGCCGGTGCACTATACTGACAGATAACGGTACACGTCACACAGGCCGGTGCACTATAATGACAGATAACGGTACACGTCACACAGGCCGGTGCACTATACTGACAGATAACGATACACGTCACACAGGCCGGTGCTCTATACTGACAGATAACGGTACACGTCACACAGGCCGGTGCACTATACTGACAGCTAACGGTATACGTCACACAGGCCGGTGCACTATACTGACAGATAACGATACACGTCACACAGGCCGGTGCTCTATACTGACAGATAACGGTACACGTCACACAGGCCGGTGCACTATAATGACAGATAACGGTACACGTCACACAGGCCGGTGCACTATACTGACAGATAACGGTACACGTCACACAGGCCGGTGCACTATAATGACAGATAATGGTACACGTCACACAGGCTGGTGCTCTATACTGACAGATAACGGTACACGTCACACAGGCCGGTGTACTATACTGACAGATAACGGTACACGTCACACAGGCCGGTGCACTATAATGACAGATAACGGTACACGTCACACAGGCCGGTGCACTATAATGACAGATAACGGTACACGTCACACAGGCCGGTGCACTATAATGACAGATAACGGTACACGTCACACAGGCCGGTGCACTATAATGACAGATAACGGTACACGTCACACAGGCCGGTACTCTGTACTGACAGATAACGGTACACGTCACACAGGCCGGTGCACTATAATGACAGATAACGGTACACGTCACACAGGCCGGTACACTATACTGACAGATAACGGTACACGTCACACAGGCCGGTGCTCTATACTGACAGATAACGGTACACGTCACACAGGCCGGTGCTCTATACTGACAGATAACGATACACATCACACAGGCCGGTGCACTATACTGACAGATAACGATACATGTCACACAGGCCGGTGCACTATAATGACAGATAACGGTACACGTCACACAGGCCGGTGCACTATAATGACAGATAACGGTACATGTCACACAGGCCGGTGCACTATACTGACAGATAACGATACATGTCACACAGGCCGGTGCACTATAATGACAGATAACGGTACACGTCACACAGGCCGGTGCACTATACTGACAGATAACGGTACACGTCACACAGGCCGGTGCTCTATACTGACAGATAACGGTACACGTCACACAGGCCGGTGCACTATACTGACAGATAACGGTACACGTCACACAGGCCGGTGCTCTATACTGACAGATAACGGTACACGTCACACAGGCCGGTGCACTATACTGACAGATAACGATACATGTCACACAGGCCGGTGCACTATACTGACAGATAACGGTACACGTCACACAGGCCGGTGCACTATACTGACAGATAACGGTACACGTCACACAGGCCGGTGCACTATACTGACAGATAACGGTACACGTCACACAGGCCGGTGCTCTATACTGACATATAACGGTACACGTCACACAGGCCGGTGCACTATAATGACAGATAACGGTACACGTCACACAGGCCGGTGCTCTATACTGACATATAACGGTACACGTCACACAGGCCGGTGCACTATAATGACAGATAACGGTACACGTCACACAGGCCGGTGCACTATAATAACAGATAACGGTACACGTCACACAGGCCGGTGCTCTATACTGACAGATAACGGTACACGTCACACAGGCCGGTGCTCTATACTGACATATAACGGTACACGTCACACAGGCCGGTGTACTATACTGACAGATAACGGTACACGTCACACAGGCCGGTGCACTATAATGACAGATAACGGTACACGTCACACAGGCCGGTGCACTATACTGACAGATAACGGTACACGTCACACAGGCCGGTGCACAATACTGACAGATAACGGTACACGTCACACAGGCCGGTGCTCTATACTGACAGATAACGGTACACGTCACACAGGCCGGTGCTCTATACTGACAGATAACGGTACACGTCACACAGGCCGGTGTACTATACTGACAGATAACGGAACATGTCACACAGGCCGGTGCACTATACTGACAGATAACGGAACATGTCACACAGGCCGGTGCTCTATACTGACAGATAACGGTACACGTCACACAGGCCGGTGCTCTATACTGACAGATAACGGTACACGTCACACAGGCCGGTGTACTATACTGACAGATAACGGAACATGTCACACAGGCCGGTGCACTATACTGACAGATAACGGAACATGTCACACAGGCCGGTGCTCTATACTGACAGATAACGGTACACGTCACACAGGCCGGTGTACTATACTGACAGATAACGGAACATGTCACACAGGCCGGTGCACTATACTGACAGATAACGGAACATGTCACACAGGCCGGTGCTCTATACTGACAGATAACGGTACACGTCACACAGGCCGGTGCTCTATACTGACAGATAACGGTACACGTCACACAGGCCGGTGCTCTATACTGACAGATAACGGTACACGTCACACAGGCCGGTGCACTATACTGACAGATAACGGTACACGTCACACAGGCCGGTGCTCTATACTGACAGATAACGATACACGTCACACAGGCCGGTGCACTATACTGACAGATAACGGAACATGTCACACAGGCCGGTGCTCTATACTGACAGATAACGGTACACGTCACACAGGCCGGTGCTCTATACTGACAGATAACGGTACACGTCACACAGGCCGGTGCTCTATACTGACAGATAACGATACACGTCACACAGGCCGGTGCACTATACTGACAGATAACGGTACACGTCACACAGGCCGGTGCATTATACTGACAGATAACGGTGCACGTCACACAGGCCGGTGCACTATAATGACAGATAACGGTGCACGTCACACAGGCCGGTGCACTATACTGACAGATAATGGTACACGTCACACAGGCCGGTGCTCTATACTGACAGATAACAGTACACGTCACACAGGCTGGTGCTCTATACTGACAGATAACGGTACACGTCACACAGGCCGGTGCATTATACTGACAGATAACGGTGCACGTCACACAGGCCGGTGCTCTATACTGACAGATAATGGTACACGTCACACAGGCCGGTGCTCTATACTGACAGATAACGGTACACGTCACACAGGCCGGTGCACTATACTGACAGATAACGGTACACGTCACACAGGCCGGTGCTCTATACTGACAGATAACGGTACACGTCACACAGGCCGGTGCACTATAATGACAGATAACGGTACACGTCACACAGGCCGGTGTACTATACTGACAGATAATGGTACACGTCACACAGGCCGGTGCACTATAATGACAGATAACGGTACACGTCACACAGGCCGGTGCTCTATACTGACAGATAACGGTACACGTCACACAGGCCGGTGCTCTATACTGACAGATAACGGTACACGTCACACAGGCCGGTGCTCTATACTGACAGATAACGGTACACGTCACACAGGCCGGTGCACTATAATGACAGATAACGGTACACGTCACACAGGCCGGTGCACTATAATGACAGATAACGGTACACGTCACACAGGCCGGTGCTCTATACTGACAGATAACGGTACACGTCACACAGGCCGGTGCTCTATACTGACAGATAACGGTACATGTCACACAGGCCGGTGCATTATACTGACAGATAACGGTGCACGTCACACAGGCCGGTGCACTATACTGACAGATAACGGTGCACGTCACACAGGCCGGTGCTCTATACTGACAGATAACGGTACACGTCACACAGGCCGGTGCACTATACTGACAGATAACGGTACACGTCACACAGGCCGGTGCTCTATACTGACAGATAACGGTACACGTCACACAGGCCGGTGCACTATACTGACAGATAACGGTACACGTCACACAGGCCGGTGCACTATAATGACAGATAACGGTACACGTCACACAGGCCGGTGCTCTATACTGACAGATAACGGTACACGTCACACAGGCCGGTGCACTATAATGACAGATAACGGTACACGTCACACAGGCCGGTACTCTGTACTGACAGATAACGGTACACGTCACACAGGCCGGTGCACTATAATGACAGATAACGGTACACGTCACACAGGCCGGTACACTATACTGACAGATAACGGTACACGTCACACAGGCCGGTGCTCTATACTGACAGATAACGGTACACGTCACACAGGCCGGTGCTCTATACTGACAGATAACGGTACACGTCACACAGGCCGGTGCACTATACTGACAGATAACGATACATGTCACACAGGCCGGTGCACTATAATGACAGATAACGGTACACGTCACACAGGCCGGTGCACTATACTGACAGATAACGATACATGTCACACAGGCCGGTGCACTATAATGACAGATAACGGTACACGTCACACAGGCCGGTGCACTATACTGACAGATAACGATACACGTCACACAGGCCGGTGCACTATAATGACAGATAACGGTACACGTCACACAGGCCGGTGCACTATACTGACAGATAACGGTACACGTCACACAGGCCGGTGCACTATAATGACAGATAACGGTACACGTCACACAGGCCGGTGCACTATAATGACAGATAACGGTACACGTCACACAGGCCGGTGCACTATACTGACAGATAACGGTACACGTCACACAGGCCGGTGCACTATAATGACAGATAACGGTACACGTCACACAGGCCGGTGCACTATAATGACAGATAACGGTACACGTCACACAGGCCGGTGCACTATACTGACAGATAACGGTACACGTCACACAGGCCGGTGCACTATACTGACAGATAACGGTACACGTCACACAGGCCGGTGCTCTATACTGACAGATAACGGTACACGTCACACAGGCCGGTGCTCTATAATGACAGATAACGATACACGTCACACAGGCCGGTGCTCTATACTGACAGATAACGGTACACGTCACACAGGCCGGTGCTCTATACTGACATATAACGGTACACGTCACACAGGCCGGTGCACTATAATGACAGATAACGGTACACGTCACACAGGCCGGTGCACTATAATAACAGATAACGGTACATGTCACACAGGCCGGTGCACTATAATGACAGATAACGGTACACGTCACACAGGCCGGTGCACTATACTGACAGATAACGGTACACGTCACACAGGCCGGTGCACTATACTGACAGATAACGGTACACGTCACACAGGCCGGTGCTCTATACTGACAGATAACGATACACGTCACACAGGCCGGTGCACTATACTGACAGATAACGGTACACGTCACACAGGCCGGTGCTCTATACTGACAGATAACGGTACACGTCACACAGGCCGGTGCTCTATACTGACAGATAACGGTACATGTCACACAGGCCGGTGCACTATACTGACAGATAACGGTACACGTCACACAGGCCGGTGCACTATAATGACAGATAACGGTACACGTCACACAGGCCGGTGCACTATAATGACAGATAACGATACACGTCACACAGGCCGGTGCACTATAATGACAGATAACGATACACGTCACACAGGCCGGTGCACTATAATGACAGATAACGGTACACGTCACACAGGCCGGTGCACTATAATGACAGATAACGGTACACGTCACACAGGCCGGTGCTCTATACTGACAGATAACGGTACACGTCACACAGGCCGGTGCACTATACTGACAGATAACGGTACACGTCACACAGGCCGGTGCTCTATACTGACAGATAACGGTACACGTCACACAGGCCGGTGCACTATACTGACAGATAACGGTACACGTCACACAGGCCGGTGCTCTATACTGACAGATAACGGTACACGTCACACAGGCCGGTGCTCTATACTGACAGATAACGGTACACGTCACACAGGCCGGTGCACTATAATGACAGATAACGGTACACGTCACACAGGCCGGTGCTCTATACTGACAGATAACGGTACACGTCACACAGGCCGGTGCTCTATACTGACAGATAACGGTACACGTCACACAGGCCGGTGCTCTATACTGACAGATAACGGTACACGTCACACAGGCCGGTGCTCTATACTGACAGATAACGGTACACGTCACACAGGCCGGTGCTCTATACTGACAGATAACGGTACACGTCACACAGGCCGGTGCTCTATACTGACAGATAACGGTACACGTCACACAGGCCGGTGCTCTATACTGACAGATAACGGTACACGTCACACAGGCCGGTGCTCTATACTGACAGATAACGGTACACGTCACACAGGCCGGTGCTCTATACTGACAGATAACGGTACACGTCACACAGGCCGGTGTACTATACTGACAGATAACGGTACACGTCACACAGGCCGGTGCTCTATACTGACAGATAACGGTACACGTCACACAGGCCGGTGCTCTATACTGACAGATAACGGTACACGTCACACAGGCCGGTGCTCTATAATGACAGATAACGGTACACGTCACACAGGCCGGTGCTCTATACTGACAGATAACGGTACATGTCACACAGGCCGGTGCACTATACTGACAGATAACGGTACACGTCACACAGGCCGGTGCTCTATACTGACAGATAACGGTACACGTCACACAGGCCGGTGCACTATACTGACAGATAACGGTACACGTCACACAGGCCGGTGCACTATAATGACAGATAACGGTACACGTCACACAGGCCGGTGCTCTATACTGACAGATAACAGTACACGTCACACAGGCCGGTGCACTATACTGACAGATAACGGTACATGTCACACAGGCCGGTGCACTATACTGACAGATAACGGTACACGTCACACAGGCCGGTGCTCTATACTGACAGATAACGATACACGTCACACAGGCCGGTGCACTATAATGACAGATAACGGTACACGTCACACAGGCCGGTGCACTATACTGACAGATAACGGTACATGTCACACAGGCCGGTGCACTATAATGACAGATAACGGTACACGTCACACAGGCCGGTGCTCTATACTGACAGATAACAGTACACGTCACACAGGCCGGTGCACTATACTGACAGATAACGGTACATGTCACACAGGCCGGTGCACTATACTGACAGATAACGGTACACGTCACACAGGCCGGTGCTCTATACTGACAGATAACGATACACGTCACACAGGCCGGTGCACTATAATGACAGATAACGGTACACGTCACACAGGCCGGTGCACTATACTGACAGATAACGGTACATGTCACACAGGCCGGTGCACTATACTGACAGATAACAGTACACGTCACACAGGCCGGTGCTCTATACTGACAGATAACGGTACACGTCACACAGGCCGGTGCTCTATACTGACAGATAACGGTACACGTCACACAGGCCGGTGCTCTATACTGACAGATAACGGTACACGTCACACAGGCCGGTGCTCTATACTGACAGATAACGGTACACGTCACACAGGCCGGTGCACTATACTGACAGATAACGGTACATGTCACACAGGCCGGTGCACTATACTGACAGATAACGGTACACGTCACACAGGCCGGTGCTCTATACTGACAGATAACGGTACACGTCACACAGGCCGGTGCACTATACTGACAGATAACGGTACACGTCACACAGGCCGGTGCTCTATACTGACAGATAACGGTACACGTCACACAGGCCGGTGCTCTATAATGACAGATAACGGTACACGTCACACAGGCCGGTGCACTATACTGACAGATAACGGTACACGTCACACAGGCCGGTGAACTATACTGACAGATAACGGTACACGTCACACAGGCCGGTGCACTATACTGACAGATAACGGTACACGTCACACAGGCCGGTGCACTATACTGACAGATAACGGTACATGTCACACAGGCCGGTGCTCTATAATGACAGATAACGGTACACGTCACACAGGCCGGTGCACTATACTGACAGATAACGGTACACGTCACACAGGCCGGTGCTCTATACTGACAGATAACGGTACACGTCACACAGGCCGGTGCACTATACTGACAGATAACGGTACACGTCACACAGGCCGGTGCACTATAATGACAGATAACGGTACACGTCACACAGGCCGGTGCTCTATACTGACAGATAACGGTACACGTCACACAGGCCGGTGCACTATACTGACAGATAACGGTACACGTCACACAGGCCGGTGCACTATAATGACAGATAACGGTACACGTTACACAGGCCGGTGCTCTATACTGACAGATAACGGTACACGTCACACAGGCCGGTGCACTATAATGACAGATAACGATACACGTCACACAGGCCGGTGCACTATACTGACAGATAACGGTACACGTCACACAGGCCGGTGCACTATACTGACAGATAACGATACACGTCACACAGGCCGGTACACTATACTGACAGATAACGGTACACGTCACACAGGCCGGTGCACTATAATGACAGATAACGGTACACGTCACACAGGCCGGTGCACTATACTGACAGATAACGGTACACGTCACACAGGCCGGTGCACTATACTGACAGATAACGGTACACGTCACACAGGCCGGTGCACTATAATGACAGATAACGGTACACGTCACACAGGCCGGTGCACTATACTGACAGATAATGGTACACGTCACACAGGCCGGTGCACTATAATGACAGATAACGGTACACGTCACACAGGCCGGTGCACTATACTGACAGATAATGGTACACGTCACACAGGCCGGTGCACTATAATGACAGATAACGGTACACGTCACACAGGCCGGTGCACTATACTGACAGATAACGGTACACGTCACACAGGCCGGTGCACTATACTGACAGATAATGGTACACGTCACACAGGCCGGTGCACTATACTGACAGATAACGGTACATGTCACACAGGCCGGTGCTCTATAATGACAGATAACGGTACACGTCACACAGGCCGGTGCACTATACTGACAGATAACGGTACACGTCACACAGGCCGGTGCTCTATACTGACAGATAACGGTACACGTCACACAGGCCGGTGCACTATACTGACAGATAACGGTACACGTCACACAGGCCGGTGCACTATAATGACAGATAACGGTACACGTCACACAGGCCGGTGCTCTATACTGACAGATAACGGTACACGTCACACAGGCCGGTGCACTATACTGACAGATAACGGTACACGTCACACAGGCCGGTGCACTATAATGACAGATAACGGTGTACGTCACACAGGCCGGTGCTCTATACTGACAGATAACGGTACACGTCACACAGGCCGGTGCACTATAATGACAGATAACGATACACGTCACACAGGCCGGTGCACTATACTGACAGATAACGGTACACGTCACACAGGCCGGTGCACTATACTGACAGATAACGATACACGTCACACAGGCCGGTACACTATACTGACAGATAACGGTACACGTCACACAGGCCGGTGCACTATAATGACAGATAACGGTACACGTCACACAGGCCGGTGCACTATACTGACAGATAACGGTACACGTCACACAGGCCGGTGCACTATACTGACAGATAACGGTACACGTCACACAGGCCGGTGCACTATACTGACAGATAATGGTACACGTCACACAGGCCGGTGCACTATAATGACAGATAACGGTACACGTCACACAGGCCGGTGCACTATACTGACAGATAACGGTACACGTCACACAGGCCGGTGCACTATACTGACAGATAATGGTACACGTCACACAGGCCGGTGCTCTATACTGACAGATAACGGTACACGTCACACAGGCCGGTGCATTATACTGACAGATAACGGTACACGTCACACAGGCCGGTGCTCTATACTGACAGATAACGGTACACGTCACACAGGCCGGTGCTCTATACTGACAGATAACGGTACACGTCACACAGGCCGGTGCACTATACTGACAGATAACGGTGCACGTCACACAGGCCGGTGCACTATAATGACAGATAACGGTACACGTCACACAGGCCGGTGCACTATACTGACAGATAACAGTACACGTCACACAGGCCGGTGCTCTATACTGACAGATAACGGTACACGTCACACAGGCCGGTGCACTATACTGACAGATAACGGTGCACGTCACACAGGCCGGTGCACTATAATGACAGATAATGGTACACGTCACACAGGCCGGTGCTCTATACTGACAGATAACGGTACACGTCACACAGGCAGGTGCATTATACTGACAGATAACGGTGCACGTCACACAGGCCGGTGCTCTATACTGACAGATAACGGTACACGTCACACAGGCAGGTGCATTATACTGACAGATAACGGTGCATGTCACACAGGCCGGTGCACTATAATGACAGATAACGGTACACGTCACACAGGCCGGTGCACTATACTGACAGATAACGGTACACGTCACACAGGCCGGTGCACTATAATGACAGATAACGGTACACGTCACACAGGCCGGTGCTCTATACTGACAGATAACGGTACACGTCACACAGGCCGGTGCACTATAATGACAGATAACGGTACACGTCACACAGGCCGGTGCACTATACTGACAGATAACGGTACACGTCACACAGGCCGGTGCACTATACTGACAGATAACGGTACACGTCACACAGGCCGGTGCTCTATACTGACAGATAACGGTACACGTCACACAGGCCGGTGCACTATAATGACAGATAACGGTACACGTCACACAGGCCGGTGCTCTATACTGACAGATAACGGTACACGTCACACAGGCCGGTGCACTATACTGACAGATAACGGTACATGTCACACAGGCCGGTGCTCTATACTGACAGATAATGGTACATGTCACACAGGCCGGTGCTCTATACTGACAGATAACGGTACACGTCACACAGGCCGGTGCTCTATACTGACAGATAACGGTACATGTCACACAGGCCGGTGCACTATACTGACAGATAACGGTACATGTCACACAGGCCGGTGCTCTATACTGACAGATAATGGTACATGTCACACAGGCCGGTGCTCTATACTGACAGATAACGATACACGTCACACAGGCCGGTGCTCTATACTGACAGATAACGGTACACGTCACACAGGCCGGTGCACTATACTGACAGATAACGGTACATGTCACACAGGCCGGTGCACTATACTGACAGATAACGGTACACGTCACACAGGCCGGTGCACTATAATGACAGATAACGGTACACGTCACACAGGCCGGTGCACTATACTGACAGATAACGGTACACGTCACACAGGCCGGTGCACTATACTGACAGATAACGGTACACGTCACACAGGCCGGTGCTCTATACTGACAGATAACGGTACACGTCACACAGGCCGGTGCTCTATACTGACAGATAACGGTACACGTCACACAGGCCGGTGCTCTATACTGACAGATAACGGTACACGTCACACAGGCCGGTGCACTATACTGACAGATAACGGTACACGTCACACAGGCCGGTGCTCTATACTGACAGATAACGGTACACGTCACACAGGCCGGTGCACTATACTGACAGATAACGGTACACGTCACACAGGCCGGTGCACAATACTGACAGATAACGGTACACGTCACACAGGCCGGTGCATTATACTGACAGATAACGGTACACGTCACACAGGCCGGTGCTCTATACTGACAGATAACGGTACATGTCACACAGGCCGGTGCACTATAATGACAGATAACGGTACACGTCACACAGGCCGGTGCATTATACTGACAGATAACGGTACACGTCACACAGGCCGGTGCTCTATACTGACAGATAACGGTACATGTCACACAGGCCGGTGCACTATAATGACAGATAACGGTACACGTCACACAGGCCGGTGCATTATACTGACAGATAACGGTACACGTCACACAGGCCGGTGCTCTATACTGACAGATAACGGTACACGTCACACAGGCCGGTGCATTATACTGACAGATAACGGTACACGTCACACAGGCCGGTGCACTATACTGACAGATAACGGTACACGTCACACAGGCCGGTGCACTATACTGACAGATAACGGTACACGTCACACAGGCCGGTGCTCTATACTGACAGATAACGGTACACGTCACACAGGCTGGTGCTCTATACTGACAGATAACGGTACACGTCACACAGGCCGGTGCACTATAATGACAGATAACGGTACACGTCACACAGGCCGGTGCATTATACTGACAGATAACGGTACACGTCACACAGGCCGGTGCTCTATACTGACAGATAACGGTACATGTCACACAGGCCGGTGCTCTATACTGACAGATAACGGTACACGTCACACAGGCCGGTGCATTATACTGACAGATAACGGTACATGTCACACAGGCCGGTGCTCTATAATGACAGATAACGGTACACGTCACACAGGCCGGTGCACTATACTGACAGATAACGGTACACGTCACACAGGCCGGTGCTCTATACTGACAGATAACGGTACACGTCACACAGGCCGGTGCACTATACTGACAGATAACGGTACACGTCACACAGGCCGGTGCTCTATACTGACAGATAACGATACACGTCACACAGGCCGGTGCTCTATACTGACAGATAACGGTACACGTCACACAGGCCGGTGCGCTATACTGACAGATAACGATACATGTCATTGTCTCCTACCAGTATGATCCTCTGCTTTGCCGTCCAGCTGATGAAGGGAATTTTTACTTTCAGGCGTTAGCGTTCGGCTTAGCTGGCAATCGGTATGGTACAGAGAAAACCATCGCCGGCACGGGAAATGCCATGTCTTGTCTCGGTTTGTGTTGGTAACAAAGACGTCATCCACATACCAGGCGTGTCGCTGCTCCAGGCCGTCATGCTGTAGAAAGACACAGGTTAGTACATCTGTCCCGATGACCTGATTAGCAGAGATGTGTGCAGAAAATTGTGCCGTTTTTATAAAGAATGAGACTGGATTTATCATCAGACGCAGTGTTTGAAAGTCTGGGCTATAGGGCTTTATGAAGTGTTAGTTAGTTAGTTAGTTAGTTAGTTAGTTAGTTAGTTAGTTAGTTAGTTAAATAGTTAGTTAGTTAGTTAGTTAGTTAGTTAGTTTTATATTACAGACCCAGATAAAGCACCAGCCAATCAGCTCCTGTCATTTTTTAACACAGCCTGTAACATGGCAGTCAGACGCTGGTACTTTATCTCTCTCACCTTTGGTGGAGAAAATGTCAAAAGTTTGAATAGAAATAGCGGAGACTGTAATTGTAAAGTGGCAGTAGGTCGGCCTTTGTGGTGACCCTTCACTTTTTGCACCATGAGCGTTATTAGGTGGATACACTAAGACAGGTGTGGATCGGCAAAGGCAGTTCCAGGCAGTGCTGTGGCGGTCCTGCACCCTAAACCTGTGCCGTCATGCTGTCACACCTAGAGGGCAGGGCCTCCGCCTCTGGTAAGTAGAGAAATGGGCGGAGCATTCGGCTCTGCAGTAGCGCCACTGGCTGTAGGGAGCTGTTCAACCCTGCAGGTGCCGCGGGGCAGTAACGGTGCCTCCCCCAGGGCCGTGTGTGATGTCACCGCTCGCACACCCTTAGTTACTGTCCAGGGACGGGTGTGATATAGGAAAGTTACAGTAATTAGTAGTGATGAGCGGGTTCGGTTCCTCGGGATCCGAACCCCCCCGAACTTCACCCATTTTACACAGTTCCGAGGCAGCCTCGAATCTTCCCGCCTTGCTCGGTTAACCCGAGCGCGCCCAAACGTCATCATCCCGCTGTCGGATTCTCGCGAGATTTGTATTCTATATAAGGAGCCGCGCGTCGCCGCCATTTTCACTCGTGCTTTGGAGACGATAGCGAGAGGACGTGGCTGCGTTCTCTCAGTTTCTGTGCTCAGTGTGCTTGCAAATATCTGTGCTCAGTGTGCTGCAAATATCTGTGCTCAGTGTGCTGAAAATATCTACGTTCTCTGCCTGAAAAACGCTCCATATCTGTGCTCAGTGTGCTGCAAATATCTGTGCTCAGTGTGCTGCAAATATCTGTGCTCAGTGTGCTGCAAATATCTGTGCTCAGTGTGCTGAAAATATCTACGTTCTCTGCCTGAAAAACGCTCCATATCTGTGCTGCATTGTAGTATATAGTAGGAGGACAGTGCAGAATTTTGCTGACCACCAGTATATATATACAGTGGCGTAAGTTTGTCCCAGACACCCGGAGGCAAGATAAATATAAGTGTCCCCCACCTATATATAGACATATATATATATATAGAGGTGGAGGGGCACCAATATTTATCTTGACGAATATATATATATCCCACCATTCTTCGCAGGTATAACGGCGTATGCTTGAAGAAAATTCCAAAAGACAGCTCTTGCGGTAAGAGCTGCTCTTTGCTATGATAGGAATTCCTAGAGTCCTATCTGCGCATGCGTGGGCAGACACGTGCCACTGGGAGGGATCTATTTCAAACGTGGGAGAAGCCCATAGACACCATCTTAGCCATTATATACTGTATATATATATATATATATATATATAGAGAGAGAGAACATAATACTGTGTACATATATATATATATATATATCTCACAGTATATCACAAAATATATTTATTAGAATATGGCAGTGCACTCAGAGAGGGAGAAAGGGAGCGTACGTTTTTATATAGGCACATACAGAACACAGACACCTCGTGCCTAATCTTCTCCTGGTGCCCCGTCTACTCCTCCTCCTCTGCACCAGTGAAAGAAGGCTCTGCTCTCCCCGCAGAGCGCCAGCCACAATAGGGAATCCGAGATGAGCGTTGTAGCTGTACCAGCTGCTCTTATCATAACAGCGCCTCGCACATCCGTCCCCCCGTCCCTCCTGCAGCAGCAGAAGCTCCTCTCCCAACTTTCACAACCACTGCAGTCACGCACAAGTGCCACGCCTTTCTGGAGGTGAGTGCTGGAGGGACCGCATCACAGTCTGCGACCGGTGGGCTTACTGTACAGGAATGAGTCAGTTTGACTCATTGCTGCCATCATGTAACTGGAGACAACGCAGGCAAGGTGCCCCCTTAAAAGCATGAGCCCGGCGGCAGCCGACTCCGTTGCCTCCCAGAGTTCTGCCTCTGTATATATAGCAGTACGGTACAGTAGTCCATTGCTCCACCTCTGTGTCATCAAGTATACTACAAACGTTCAGTAAAATGACCCAAAAATCTTAATGAAAAGCGTCTGAGGAGAAGCGTAAACTTGCCAATATGCCATTTACGACACGGAGTGGCAAGGAACGGCTGAGGCCCTGGCCTATGTTCATGGCTAGTGGTTCAGCTTCACATGAGGATGGAAGCACTCATCCTCCTGCTAGAAAACTGCAGTGCCACTCCTAGATGGGCCAGGTGTTTGTGTCGGCCACTTGTGTCGCTTAGCTTAGTCACACAGCGACCTTGGTGCGCCTCTTTTTTTCTTTGCATCATGTGCTGTTTGGGGACTATTTTTTGAATCGCCCATCCTCTCTGACATTGCAGTGCCACTCCTAGGGGTAAATTTACTAAGATGGGAGTTCTGTTTAAGAGAGATGTTGCCCATAGCAACCAATCAGATTCTACTTCTCATTTATCTATACCTGGAATCTGATTGGTTGCTATGGGCAACATCCCATCTTAAATATAACTCCCATCTTAGTAAATTTACCCCCTAGATGGGCCAGGTGTTTGTGTCGGCCACTTGGGTCGCTTAGCTTAGCCATCCAGCGACCTTGGTGCACCTCTTTTTTTCTTTGCATCATGTGCTGTTTGGGGACTATTTTTTAAATCGCCCATCCTGTCTGACACTGCAGTGCCACTCCTAGATGGGCCAGGTGTTTGTGTCGGCCACTTGGATCGCTTAGCTTAACCATCCAGCGACCTTGGTGCACCTCTTTTTTTCTTTGCATCATGTGCTGTTTGGGGACTATTTTTTTGAAGTGCCATCCTGTCTGACACTGCAGTGCCACTCCTAGATGGGCCAGGTGTTTGTGTCGGCCACTTGGATCGCTTAGCTTAACCATCCAGCGACCTTGGTGCACCTCTTTTTTTCTTTGCATCATGTGCTGTTTGGGGACTATTTTTTTGAAGTGCCATCCTGCCTGACACTGCAGTGCCACTCCTAGATGGGCCAGGTGTTTGTGTTGGCCATTTGGGTCGCTTAGCTTAGTCATCCAGCGACCTTGGTGCACCTCTTTTTTTCTTTGCATCATGTGCTGTTTGGGGACTATTTTTTTGAAGTGCCATCCTGCCTGACACTGCAGTGCCACTCCTAGATGGGCCAGGTGTTTGTGTTGGCCATTTGGGTCGCTTAGCTTAGTCATCCAGCGACCTCGGTGCAAATTTTAGGACTAAAAATAATATTGGCCCTCATTCCGAGTTGTTCGCTCGCAAGGCGATTTTAGCAGAGTTACACACGCTAAGCCGCCGCCTACTGGGAGTGAATCTTAGCTTCTTAAAATTGCGAACGATGTATTCGCAATATTGCGTTTACAAACTACTTAGCAGTTTCAGAGTAGCTTCAGACTTACTCAGCATCTGCGATCAGTTCAGTGCTTGTCGTTCCTGGTTTGACGTCACAAACACACCCAGCGTTCGCCCAGACACTCCCCCGTTTCTCCGGCCACTCCTGCGTTTTTTCCGGAAACGGTAGCGTTTTCATCCACACGCCCATAAAACGCTGTGTTTCCGCCCAGTAACACCCATTTCCTGTCAATCACATTACGTTCGCCGGAGCGAAGAAAAAGCCGTGAGTAAAAAAACTATCTTCATAGCAAAATTACTTGGCGCAGTCGCAGTGCGAACATTGCGCATGCGTACTAAGCAGAAAAACGCTGCGATGCGAAGAAAATTACCGAGCGAACGACTCGGAATGAGGGCCCTTGTGAGGTGTGAGGTGTTCAGAATAGACTGGAAATGAGTGGAAATTAAGGTTATTGAGGTTAATAATACTATGGGATCAAAATGACCCCCAAATTCTATGATTTAAGCTGTTTTTGAGGGTTTTTTGTAAAAAAAAACACCGGAATCCGACAAAAAATTTTCAGGGAGGTTTTGCCAAAACGCGTCCGAATCCAAAACACGGCCGCGGAACCGAATCCAAAACCAAAACACAAAACCCGAAAAATTTCCGGTGCACATCGCTAGTAATTAGATAGACAGTCGTTAGATCAATCCCATGTGGTTGACCTGTGTTAGGCCGACAAGGTGAAAAGGTCAACAGGGTCTAAACGTTGACATGGAAAAGGTAGAGTGTAGAAAAGGTCAATAGGTACACGAGGTTGATGTGGTCAAAAAGTCAACATGCAAATGGTCGACACAAAAGAAGGTTGACACGCTTTTTTGTGTCATTGTCTATGTTTCAAGATATTCCCAGTTGTAGTCTGTGTGGATGGTAAACCATGCAAAAGTTGAAAAAGATGTGAAAACCCACCAAAAAACAAGTCAACCATATATGTGTGTCGACCTTTTGAACGTGTTGACCTTTTGAACCTGATGACCTTTAGCGATACCTTTTACCTGTTAACGTTTTGACCCTGTCAACTATATAGTGTTGACATACTGATTTTCTATCTAGACAGAATAGATCCGTATACAGGGCTGGTGATAGGGGAAGTGTGTGTGTGTGTGTGTGTGTGTGGGGGGGGGGGGGGTCAAAGGGGTCACCTGTACCGGGCCCCAAGGATCAGAGGGGCCCCAAGTATATGCTGCTTAGCGCCCGGCAGGTATGTGATCCATCTTGTCCAAATAGGGCAGGGAGCTGTAGGTGGTGTGGGCGCAGCCTCAGAGTGACAGGAGCCTCTCACACACAGTGACTGTGCGGCGCAGTGTGCACCCGCTCTTCCGGGTCCAGCTCTGTTGATGGCAGTTACAGGACATGGCAGCAGCTTCGCTCACCAGGACATCCTGGTAAGAGTGGATTGGTGAGGGCTTTGGGATGATGTGAGGGAGCTGGGAAACAGACTGCGGGGTGTGCGGGGGAGGAAGGATAGGTATACATATTTATATATTAACATACCCCAGGGACCAGGAAGACAGTGGATGTTGCCCCAGACATGTAGTCCCAGCTTCCACACCCCGGATCCCGTCACCAGCGCACCTACCTCCAGAGTGATGTCCTTTATGTCCCCGAGGTCAGGGCCGGACACTTTGAACGTGTGACTTGATCCTTTGCCAAAAGTAAATTCTCCATCTTTGTCCGGGACGGATTTCTTATTCAGCTGGGTCTTGTTCAGCTTCCCTTTGGTTCCTTTCATCTGTATATAAACCTAGAACGTGACAGAATACAGCATTGTACATAAACCAGGGCTCGATGCACCACAGATTCCAGCAGTGTTAGGGGGCTAAGGTTTGTCTACCCGGACTAGATTCTACCTCCATCCAACCTAGGTCACTGTATAATAGGGGGGTAATTCAGATCTGATCGCTGGGCTGCGTTTTTTGCTGTCCTGCGCTCAGATAGTCGCCGCCTACAGGGGGAGAATAAAACTGTGCAAGTGTGCGATCGCAATCTCTGCCCAGCCCAGGACTTCCTTATCCAGTGGGATTGAATCCTGCTTATCGAGGCCGGAGCTGACGGCAGGAACCCTCCCTGAAAACGCCTGAGCCCGCCTGCGTTTTTCCAGACACTCCCTGAAAACGGTCAGTTGCCAGCCACAACCGGTCTCTTCCTGTCAATCACCTGGCGATCACCCGTGCAAATGGATCCTTCGCACCATCCCGTCGCTGACCGGCGATGCCCGTTGCAGCTGTCCGACGCGCCTGCGCATTGCGGTGAATCAGCATGCGCAGTTCGGATCTGATCGCCCGCTGGGCGAAAACGCACAGCAGCGATCAGATCTGAATTAGGCCCGTAGTGTTTGCTGGTCAGACTGTGCACATTTTCAGCCTAATTTATAGAGAAGAGTAAATACAGCAGAGCCATGTAAATGGGCGGACAGATTTAGAGTTGGGAAGTGGCCGCAGGCTAGCCCAACTCTAAATCACAGTGTAGCGATAAAGGTGACCAGCATTTCAGGGCTACATGTAAATGCAGCCAGTATCCACCCTGCACAGATATAAACTAAATTGCATATGCTCCCCCCTTACATCACAGCGTGGTTGGGTCAGACGCAAATCTGCGCTCTTTCACTAGCCTTGCTCCTGACGCTAAATGGGGCTTATTGTATCTACGAGACCACATGTAGCGCGGCTCACCCTGGCGCTGGTTCCACACTGTTTCTTCTCCCCGGTCTTCACCATCACTTTGTACAGGACGTTCTTACCCCGCATAGATCCAGACTGGAGGCCTGAACTGCTGAATCGGGCGCTGGATGAGCGTTTCTATGAAATGAAAACAAAAACAACGCACAAATATTTATTTTATGGTAATAAACAAAATAACGTACAGAATACTTTACTATGGTGGTCATTCCGAGTTGATCGCTCGCTAGCAGTTTTTAGCAGCCGTGCAAACGCTATGCCGCCTCCCACTGGGAGTGTATTTTAGCAGAAGTGTGAACGAAGGGATCGCAGAGCGACTATAAAATAATTTTGTGCAGTTTCAGAGTAGCTCCAAACCTACTCAGCGCTTGCGATCACTTCAGACTATTCAGTTCCTGATTTGACGTCACAAGCACACCCTGCGTTCGCCCAGCCACGCCTGCGAACACTCCCTGAAAACGGTCAATTGACACCCAGAAACACCCACTTCCTGTCAATCAGTCTGCAGCTGCCAGTGCGACTGAAAAGCATCGCTAGACCCTGTGTGAAACTACATCGCTCGTTGTAATAGTACGTCGCGCGTGCGCATTGCGCCGCATACGCATGTGCAGAAGTGCCTTTTTTTGCCTCATCGCTGCACAGCGAACGATTGCAGATAGCGATCAACTCGGAATGACCACCTATGTACTGTTGGTTCAGGCCCAGGAACTCCACCTTCAGGTCACTTTATTGCCGTAGACCCAATAATTGTCATTTCTTGTTGCTCCTCTTCGCGGCAATAAGAACTTAACATTCGCCCGGATGTATCAAAAACCACAAGCAGGGCCGGAGCTCCAAGAGAAGCCCATCATTGCAATGTGTGGGAAGGAAGTGAAGTATCGTTGATGCGATCATTTTAAGTCTACATTTGGACCCCGCAGCGCCACTGTGAACGCGCGGTTTACTGACTACACGTGATTTCTTATTTATTTTTGCCCCTTCTCTCTTTGCTGGCCCTGCATCAGTGAATACGCTCATGGACACCGGAACGTATAGTAAGCATCAAGGATAATGAGACTGCAGCACTTACCCCTATAGGAGGACGGGTGTCAACCTGCAGCCCAAACTTCTTGGCGTAATAGTCGTACAGGTGAGGGTCGTTCATCGAGCTGTACAGTGGAAGGGTGTCCACGCGGCCGCTTTTATACCGATAGCCGCCAGAGTCGGCGCTCATGGTCCGTGCTGGTAAATGGAATCAGACTCCACATTAGTAAAAGATTAATTCAATGTTCATATGTTCATAAATCCCCTTGTTCAGGATTACTACATCAGTCACCGTATCCGGATGGTAGATCTACACTGTTTAATTTGACAGTCAATAGGCCAAAACCTTAAGCACTGTCGAACGTTCACCTGTCGACCTTTTATACCTGTTGACTTAATGCATTGACTATCTAGATAGTGTATATTTTCTATAGCACTCCGATCAGTCACTCACGTGGGATCTCCATTACTTGTAGTCAACTTGTTGGAACGGTTGCTGGACACAAGTTCCTCAGATGTCGTAAACTGCTGTATGCCTATTTAGGAATTCTCACAGGACAGGGATCTTACGATCCCTCTCCCACAGGATCCATTTGGCTCTGGAATCTGCACACGTCCAGTCATCAAAACACAGGACTTTGGGATGGTATGGTCTTACATCTAATGATACCTCAAATTAGTTTCAACAGGTCAATGTTGCATGTAATCCTCATAACCTCACCAATATTAGTAACTTTACAGTAAATATTGGCAGAAGTATACATCATAGAGGACAGTTCCAGTATTACCTGCAAATGGGGCTCTCTTACTCAGCACGGACTCTACAGGTCTATGATTCAGACTCAGTTTGTATTTCCGTAAGGAATTTGGCCAGGCCTCCGTCTTGCGGGAATCATTCCACGCTGGCTTACCACGTGGTGGGGACACATCTCTGAACTGAAACCCTGAGAAGGCAAAGAAAACTTAACTACCTGTATAAACATATTTCTCTGACGTCCTAGTGGATGCTGGGGACTCCGTAAGGACCATGGGGATATAGCGGCTCCGCAGGAGACAGGGCACAATAATAAAAGCTTTAGGATCAGGTGGTGTGCACTGGCTCCTCCCCCTATGACCCTCCTCCAAGCCTCAGTTAGATTTTTGTGCCCGGCCGAGAAGGGTGCAATCTAGGTGGCTCTCCTGAGCTGCTTAGAATAAAAGTTTAAGTTAGGTTTTTTTCTTTCAGTGAGACCTGCTGGCAACAGGCTCACTGCTACGAGGGACTTAGGGGAGAGAAGTAAACTCACCTGCGTGCAGGATGGATTTGCTTCTTAGGCTACTGGACACCATTAGCTCCAGAGGGAGTCGGAACACAGGTCTCACCCTGGGGTTCGTCCCGGAGCCGTGCCGCCGACCCCCCTTGCAGATGCCGAAGTTGAAGAGGTCCAGAGGTCCAGAAACAGGCGGCAGAAGACTTTCAGTCTTCATAAGGTAGCG
Organism: Pseudophryne corroboree; assembly: GCF_028390025.1. Taxonomy (NCBI): domain Eukaryota; kingdom Metazoa; phylum Chordata; class Amphibia; order Anura; family Myobatrachidae; genus Pseudophryne; species Pseudophryne corroboree. Next base: position 40,562,827 of record NC_086444.1, on the reverse strand, counting down.
CACAGCACTGCAGCTGTGCGCCATTGTTGTCAGCACACTTCACCAACAGTCACCAACTGTCACTGAGGGTGCAGGGCGCTGGGGGGGGGGCGCCCTGGGCAGCAATGTATAATACCTTTTTATGGCTAAAATACATCACATATAGCCCTTGAGGCTATATGGATGTATTTAACCCCTGCCAGATCTCACAAACTCCGGGAGAAGAGCCCGCCGAAAAGGGGGCGGGGCCTATTCTCCTCAGCACACGGCGCCATTTTCCTGCTCAGCTCTGCTGTGAGGAAGGCTCCCAGGCTCTCCCCTGCACTGCACTACAGAAACAGGGTTAAAACAGAGAGGGGGGGCACTTATTTGGCGATATGATTACATATATAAAAATGCTATAAGGGAAAACACTTGTATAAGGGGTTGTCCCTGTATAATTATAGCGTTTTTGGTGTGTGCTGGAAAACTCTCCCTCTGTCTCCCCAAAGGGCTAGTGGGGTCCTGTCCTCTATCAGAGCATTCCCTGTGTGTGTGCTGTGTGTCGGTACGTGTGTGTGTCGACATGTAGGAGGACGATGTTGGTGAGGAGGCGGAGCAAATTGCCTGTATTGGTGATGTCACTCTCTAGGGAGTCGACACTGGAATGGATGGCTTATTTAGGAATTACGTGATAATGTCAACACGCTGCAAGGTCGGTTGACGACATGAGACGGCCGGCAAACAAATTAGTACCTGTCCAGGCGTCTCAGACACCGTCAGGGGCTTGTAAAAACGCCCATTTACCTCAGTCGGTTGACACAGACACAGACACGGACACTGACTCCAGTGTCGACGGTGAATAAACAAACGTATTTTCCTTTAGGGCCACACGTTTCATGTTAAGGGCAATGAAGGAGGTGTTACATATTTCTGATACTACAAGTACCACAAATAAGGGTATTATGTAGGGTGTGAATAAACTACTTGTAGTTTTTCCTGAATCAGATAAATTAAATGAAGTGTGTGATGATACGTGGGTTTCCTCCGATAGAAAATTATTGGCGGTATACCCTTTCCCGCCAGAAGTTAGGGCGAGTTGGGAAACACACCTTAGGGTGGATAAGGCGCTCACACGCTTATAAAAACAAGGGGCGTTACCGTCTCCAGATACGGCAGCCCTCGAGCCAGCTGATAGGAAGCTGAAAAATATCCTAAAAGTATATACACACATACTGGTGTTATACTACGACCAGCAATCGCCTCAGCCTGGATGTGCAGCGCTGAGGGGGCTTGGTCGGATTTCCTGACTGAAAATATTGATACCCTTGACAGGGACAAGATTTTATTGACTATAGATGCATTTCTATATATGCGAGATGCGCAGAGGGATATTTGCATTCTGGCATCAAGAGTAAATGTGATGTCCATATCTGCCAGACGAAGACACGACAGTGGTCAGGTGATGCAGATTCCAGACGGCACATGGAAGTATTGCCGTATAAAGGGGCGGTCCATCGGACCTGGTGGCCATGGCAACAGCTGAAAAATCCACCTTTTGTTACCCCAAGTCACATCTCAGCAGAAAAGGACACAGTCTTTTCAGTCTCAGTCCTTTCGTCCCCATAAGGGCAGGCGGGCAAAAGGGCCAGTCATATCTGCCCAGGGGTAGAGGAAAGGGAAGAAGACTGCAGCAGGCAGCCCATTCCCAGGAACAGAAGCCCTCCACAGCTTCTGCCAAGTCCGCAGCATGACGCTGGGGCAGTACAAGCGGACTCAGGTGCGGTAGGGGGTCATCTCAAGAGTTTCAGCACGCAGGGGGCTCACTCACAAGTGGACTCCTGGATCCTACACGTAGTATCCCAGGTGTACATTGGAAATTCGAGACGTCTCCCCCTCACAAGTTCCTGAAGTCTGCTTTACCAACGTCTCCCTCCGACAGGGAGGCAGTATTGGGAACAATTCACAGGCTGTATTCCCAGCAGGTGATAATCAAAGTACCCCTTCTACAACAAGGGAAGGGGTATTATTCCACACTATATTGTGGTACTGAAGCCAGACGGCTCGGTGAGATCTGAAATATTTGAACACTTACATACAAGCGTTCAAATCAAGATGGAGTCACTCAGAGTAGTGATAGCGAACCAGGAAGAAGGGGACGATATGGTGTCACTGGATATCAGGGACGCTTACCTACATGTCCAAATTTGCCTTCTCACCAAGGGTACCTCAGGTTCGTGGTACAGAACTGTCACTGTCAGTTCAGACGCTGCCGTTTGGATTGTCCACGGCACCCCGGGTCTTTACCAAGGTAATGGCCGAAATGATGATTCTTCTTAAAAGAAATATGGACGCTTTCCTGATAAAGGCAAGGTCCAGAGAACAGTTGGAGGTCGGAGTAGCACTATCTTAAGTAGTTCTACGACAGCACGAGTGGATTCTAAATATTCCAAAATCGCAGTTTTTTCCGACGACACGTCTACTGTTCCTAGGGATGATTCTGGACACAGTCCAGAAAAGGATGTTTTCTCCCGGAGAAGAAAGCCAGGGAGTTATCCGAGCTAGTCAGGAACCTCCTAAAATCAGGAAAAGTATCAGTGCATCATTGCACAAGGATCCTGTGAAAAATGGTGGTTTCTTACAAAGCGATCCCATTCGGTAGATTTCACGCAAGAACCTTTCCGTGGGATCTGCTGGAAAAATGGTCCGGATCGCATCTTCAGATGCATCAGCGGATAACCCTGTCTCCAAGGACAAGGGTGTTTCTTCTGCGGTGGCTGCAGAGTGCTCATCTATGAAAGGGCCGCAGATTCGGCATTCAGGACTGGGTCCTGGTGACCACGGATGCCAGCCTGAGTGGCTGGGGAGCAGTCACACAAGGAAAAAATTTCCAGAGAGTGTGATCAAGTCTGGAGACTTCTCTCCACATAAATATACTGGAGCTAAGGGCAATTTACAATGCTCTAAGCTTAGCAAGACCTCTGCTTCAAGGTCAGCCGGTATTGATCCAGTGGGACAACATCACGGCAGTCGCCCACGTAAACAGGGCGGCACAAGAAGCAGGAGGGAAATGGCAGAAACTACAAGGATTCTTCGCTGGGCGAAAAATCATGTGATAACACTCTCAGAAGTGTTCATTCCGGGAGTGGAAAACTGGGAAGCAGACTTCCTCAGCAGGCATGACCTCTACCCGGGAGAGTGGGGACTTCATCGGGAAGTCTTCCACATGATTGTAAACCGTTGGGAAAAACCAAAGGTGGACATGATGGCGTCCCGCCTGAACAAAAAACTAGACAGATATTGCGCCAGGTCAAGGGACCCTCAGGCAATAGCGGTGGACGCTCTGGTAACACTGTGGGTGTACCAGTCAGAGTATGTGTTCCCTCCTATGCCTCTCATACCAAAAGTACTGAGAATCATAAGAGGGAGATGAGTAAGAACGATACTCGTGGTTCCGGATTGGCCAAGAAGGACTTGGTACCCGAAACTTCAAGAGATGTTCACGGAAGACCCGTGGCCTCTACCTTTAAGAAAGGACCTGCTCCAGCAGGGGCCTTGTCTGTTCCAAGACTTACCGCGGCCGCGTTTGACGGCATGGCGGTTGAACGCCGGATCCTGAAAGGGCATTCCAGATGAAGTCATCCCTACCCTGGTCGAAGACAGGAAGGATGTAACCGAAAAACATTTTCACCGCATTTGGTGAAGATATGTTGCGTGGTGTGAGGCCAAGAAGGCCCCTACAGAGGAATTCCAACTGGGTCGTTTCCTACATTTCCTGAAAACAGGACTGTCTATGGGCCTAAAATTAGGGTCCATTAAGGTTCAAATTTCGGCCCTGTCGAATTTCTTCCAGAAAGAACTGGCTTTAGTGCCTGACGTTCAGATGTTTGTAAAAGGGGTACTGCATATACACCCTTATTTTGTGCCCCAGTGGCACCTTGGGATCTCAATGTTGTTTTGAGTTTCCTAAAGTCACATTGGTTTGAACCACTCACCACTGTGGACTTAAAATATCTCACATGGAAGGTGACGATGCTATTAGCCCTGGCTTCAGCCAGGCGTGTGTCAGAATTGGCGGCTTTATCATATATAAAGCCCTTACTTAATTTTTCATTCTGACAGGGCAGAATTGAGGACTCGTCCTCAATTTCTCCTTAAGGTGTTTTCTGTTTTTCACATGAACCAACCTATTGTGGTACCTGCGGGTACTAGGGACTTGGAGGACTCCAAGTTACTTGACGTTGTCAGGGCCCTGAAAAATATGTTTCCAGGACGGCTGGAGTCAGAAAATCTGACTCGCTGTTTAGCCTGTATGCACCCAACAAGATGGGTGCTCCTGCTTCTAAGCAGACGATTGCTCGCTGGATTTGTAATACAATTCAGTTTACACATTCTGTGGCAGGCCTGCCACAGCCAAAATCTGTAAAAGCCCATTCCAAAAGGAAGGGGGCTCATCTTGGGCGACTGCCCGAGGGGTCTCGGCTTTACAACTTTGCCGAGCAGTTACTTGGTCAGGGGCAAACACGTTTGCTAAATTCTACAAATTTGATACCCTGGCTGAGGAGGACATGGAGTCTCTCATTCGGTGCTGCAGGGTCATCCGCACTCTCCCGCCCGTTTGGGAGCTTTGGTATAATCCCCATGGTCCTTACGGAGTCCCCAGCATCCACTAGGACGTCAGAGAAAATAAGATTTTACTTACCGATAAATCTATTTCTCGTAGTCCGTAGTGGATGCTGGGCGCCCATCCCAAGTGCGGATTGTCTGCAATACTTGTACATAGTTATTGTTACAAAAATCGGGTTATTCTTGTTGTGAGCCATCTTGTCAGAGGCTCCTTCGTTGTTATCATACTGTTAACTGGGTTCAGATCACAGGTTGTACGGTGTAATTGGTGTGGCTGGTATGAGTCTTACCCGGGATTCAATATCCTTCCTTATTATGCACGCTCGTCCGGGCACAGTATCCTAACTGAGGCTTGGAGGAGGGTCATAGGGGGAGGAGCCAGTGCACACCACCTGATCCTAAAGCTTTTATTATTGTGCCCTGTCTCCTGCGGAGCCGCTATATCCCCATGGTCCTTACGGAGTCCCCAGCATCCACTACGGACTACGAGAAATAGATTTATCGGTAAGTAAAATCTTATTTTAAATATGGTAAATTGATCTGAGAAGTCCTGAATGATTCAGTACAATCTTTTTTTTTGTTTGTTTAAACGATCCCGCCAAATACCAGTTCAAATTTGTACACTAAGTTCACATATTAAAATCAAGCTGGAGGAGCCTAAATTATCAAATTACCTATTTAACATACAGTCTGACCACGGGCACCTAAGAGCATATTCCGTCTGCATTTGCCAACATACGGGTACAAATCCCACTTCTGACACCATGTATCAAGACTATGGAGAACTTCAGAAGTGTGTCTTAACTTACTGAAATCATGCTTAACCTCCATCGCTGCAGAGGAAGTTCCAATAGAACAAAGTGGATGTCAATGATTCAACTTCCGCCATCCACATACAGCTTATATCTACAATACTCAGTAGTGATATGATGGGATGATTGGTCATCACCAGGGCGCAGGCATGTTGAGGGTCCACGGATCCGGCAGCCAATGTTGCTTAATCTTTCCGCGCCGCCGGTACAATTATGTTTGCTTTTTTATTGCGGTGCAGTGTGCTTGACATCATGATGTCACACTGCATCGCTTCCACGAAAGACAGAGGAGTAGCAGCGCAAAGAGGAGTAGAATCCAGAAGACACAGAAGAAGGTAAGTGTCTGGGGCTGGAGCAGGAGGGATGCAGTTGCTGGAGAGACACTGGGGGGTAGAGAGAAAGAAGGGGACTGTAGAGGCACTGGCTGCTGGAGAAACACTGTGGCTGGAGAGATACTGAGGTCTAGAGACAAAGAAGGGGGCTGTTGAGGCACTGGGTGCTGGAGAAACACTGCAGGGCTGGAGAGATACTGAGGCAAAAACTGGAGAGACAGAAAGGGGCTGGAGAGACACTGGGGGGCTTGAGAGACACTGCAGGACGGGAAAGACACTGCGAGGCTGGAGAGACACTAAGGGGCTGAAGCTGGGGAGACAGAAGGGCGTTGGACAGAAAGAAGGAGACTGGAGAGACAGAAGGGCGCTGGAGGGACAGAAGAGGGCTGGACAGACAATGTTGGGCTGGAGAGACACTGGAGACTGGAGAGACAGAATGGGGCTGGAGGGACAGAAGAGGGCTGGACAGACAATGATGGGCTGGAGAGACACTGGAGACTGGAGAGACAGAATGGGGCTGGAGGGACAGAAGAGGGCTGGACAGACAATGCTGGGCTGGAGAGGCACTGGGCGCTGGAGAGACAGAAGGGGGCTGGACAGACAATGCTGGGCTGGAGAGGCACTGGGCGCTGGAGAGACAGAAGGGGGCTGGAGAGCCAGAAGGGTGCTGGAAAGACACTATTGGGTTGGAGAGACACTAATGGGCTGGAGAGACAAAAGGGGACTGAAAAGACACTGCAGGGCTGAACCTAGAGAGACAGAAGAGGGCTGGAGAGACAAGGGGGCTGGAGAGATACAAGAGGGGATGAGGCTGAAGACCCTGAGATGGAGGGGCCACAAAAACATTGGTGTATTGGGCTTCATGATCTCTGTTGCCCCCCATCCCTGAAATCCCCCCCCCCCCCTCTTCTTCCCTCCTGCATCAGAACAAATACTGCCCCTTTTATTATATAGTAATAGCAGCACCAGTGCGGAGATAGGATGGTGGGAAATAATGTTTTGCCTAGGGGCGGCCTGACCCTTAAATCTGCCACAGGGCATCACAGATAATAACTAAGCAGTAACCACTAAGGCACCATATCATTTGAAAGTGGGGATTCTCCTATTCCAAATATGGTTGTCCCTGAGTAATCCAGGGTTGGAGAGATATCCCACTCATTCTTAGTGGTGAAGGGGTTAATGCAATTTTTTGTCAATTTGTGATAACTATTTAACAAAGTGTCTTTAAATTGTTATACGTACATTTCAACTCCAGAAAACGGCAACGCGTTTCACAGCAATATTTAGTGTGACATTTTTACACAGTGCAGTAACAGAGAGCAACCAATCAGCATTCAGATTAATCTGTCTAGTGTCTGTGAAGGAATGTTAGCAAGAATATGACTGGTTGCCATGGGTTAATAAGGATATAGCCTCCATGACAGTATGTGCATACTCAGTAAAGCATATAAACCAGGTTGACATCAATATACAGGGGGGTGTATGATCGTACTTACCAGTAGAGGGTCGGATACGTTGCACCGCTGCACCAGAGACATCTCGGGGTCTGATTGAGGCAGCGTTCTGAGGCTGTAGGATGCCGGTGACTGATGGGGACGAGTTGTAATACTGGATCTGAGTCGGCATTTTCTTTCACCAAATATATATTCCTCCTGTAATAATGATGCATTCATTATGTTCAGTGACCAGTAGTCAGGGCAGTGTATGGGAAAGTGCCGCTGGTAGTACAGAAAAGAAGTCTCCCAGAAATCTCCACGGTCGCCGTACGCCTTCTATCTCCACCAACGCGTTTCACCTCACACACAAGCCTTTTTCAAGTTGTATTATGTACACCTTGAAAAAGTCTCCTGTGTGAGTTCCAGCACTCATTCCGTGGAGGTACTGGATATATTGCGTATGCGAAGTTGGGTGTGTGGAAGCTTACACCCTCCTAAATCTGAAAAGGCGATTTGAATGCTATCCATTACCGTGCCAATTTAAAGTCAGAAAATATCATCCTTTGTGTGATTTGGACCTATAGCTACGCTTGAATACATTGGAGGTCATCTTTGATAGTCTCTCAACCACTTTTCCATGTGAATTATCTTTACTTGCTTGTACAAGTCAGAGGGAAGTTGCTCTACGCTAGGGATGAGGAACCTTTAGCCCTCCAGCTGTTGTTGAACTACACATCCCAGCATGCCCTGCTACAGTTTTAGCATGCCCAAATTGCTCAACTGTTGCAGGGCATGCTGGGCTGTGTAGTTCCACAGCAGCTGGCTAGCCAAAAGTTTGCCATGCCTGGTCTACACTATCCTCAATCCCCCATTCCCTCCACCCTAGGCTAGCCTAAGTATTGATGAATACTTACAGTATATTGGGGGTAATTCCAAGTTGATCGCAGCAGGAATTTTGTTAGCAGTTGGGCAAAACCATGTGCACTGCAGGGGGGGGCAGGTATAACATGTGCAGAGAGAGTTAGATTTGGGTGGGTTATTTTGTTTCTGTGCAGGGTAAATATTGGCTGCTTTATTTTTACACTGCAATTTAGATTGCCGATTGAACTCACCACACCCAAATCTAACTCTCTCTGCACATGTTATATCTGTCCCCCCTGCAGTGCACATGGTTTTGCCCACCTGCTAACAAAGTTCCTGCTGTGATCAACTTGGAATTACCCCCTTTGCTCATACCTGGATGGCACTGGGGGCACCGTGTAGCGCCATATAAATAAAAAATAATAATGTTTTTCCACTGTGACATCTGCCCTGTAATAGAAAAGCCTCATATAAAACTGTACAGGGTCCACGGAAACTGGTACAGGAGACTCTGGTACCCCAGCACACTCCCGCAGTGTTAGAACTACACTCTGGGGGCGTTATCAGCCAGGTAGGGGGAAGACAGCAGAAAATAAACCCATATGCCTGTACATTATATACTGCATTAAACACCGCCCATGTCTGTCTCACACCTCGATTTGTCATTCTTTTCTGCCTCATTGTCTTCCAAACCATGCAGATTGTTTTATAGCTGTACTGCAGGTATATCCCCATCCATTACAGGAGCGAAAAGAGCATATTCCAGGATACACATGCAGCGTACAGTGCTAGCACACCCACACACAATGATGTAATGCCATGATTGTAGTATGCTACACAAATGATTATTGCAGTATATAAATGAACTGAATACTATAGTAAATAATATACGCATGGAAGGGACAATTACTATGCAATCAGCAGAGAATAACCACACAGCGCTGCAGCAGAAGGATAGGCGGTACACTAAGAGAAACTCTAAGGGGTCTAGTTATCGTTTCCAGCCCTATAGGGTTTATTCCTATTTATTACAGGTTACTGCCCGGCGAAGGCTATGGCCGAGCATGACTAGACCAGCGGTAGCCATCGCTACATAGGCAAACGCAGGGGGGGTTCCGGCTGCCCGGAAACCCCCCTCCTCTTGGCAAATGGTTCAAATTATGACAATAGCAATGGTGTATAATACGCTTACTAGAGCTGCCGCCACTTCATACAGTGTAAGGGACAGAGCAGAGCTGCTACACATGCCCAGTGGTAGAATCTTCTTCTACCAAGTTAGCTGTGTGTGTGGATCTGAGTCCTCAATCAGTGCACTGGACCAGAGAATAGCTGCCAGGGAGAAGAGACAGGAGCCTTACTATGAGGTGGGAGAATGTGTGCTTAGAAAGTGCAGGACTGGTTCTATTATGTTTGTGTATTTATTTCTTATGAGATGTTTAACCTTTTCCTGACCACTTATTTATATTATTTAAATGTTGGATACAACCTATATTATTGACCATCTATAGTGCTAGATATTAATACTGTATTCCATACAGTATCCAGTGTATTAAAAAAAACAGTTTACATTAATGTCCAGGGGTCTTTACTATTTTCTTCTACTGCTCCGCCAAACTCCCTCACTTGCTGCAATGCTCCACAGAGTATTGCATTTGGACCCCCCCCCCCCCCCCCCCCCTTCCTTAGAAATCCTGTATTTGCTCCTGCTTTAGGACCCTCCAGGGAAGGCTTCCTCATGAAGTTCATGAGAATTCCTATATAATAAGAATAACGACAGTACAAGTGCAACTGCTATCATCCAATCTCTATCACCAGCTCAAGATGGGGAGAGCTGGGGTCAGCACAGGTAGAAATGTTTTATTACTGCATTTTACTAGAGAAATAAACAAAATTAAATATACAGTATACACTTGTAATATTTAACATGCAATTGGGCCGATACAGACATTATGATCAATTCCATAATACAGGACCATCAATTCAATCTAGAGCACTAGCTTTAAATAGCAAGGGCATTGAAGGAGTCGTGAGGAACATAAAAAAATTATACCTGCAATTGTCACCAAAGGAGGTGTGAGGCATATAGGAGATAATCACAGACAGTGGGACTAACAGAGGTATGAACCACATAGTAGATAATCCCAGGCAATGGGACTAAAAGAGGTGTGAGGCACACAGGAGATAATAAGAAAATCGGACGGAAGGAGGCATGAGGCACATAGAAGATAATTCCTAACCTTGGCAAAGAAGGAGGGGAATCGGTGAAAGCCGGACCGGACCAGTTTCCAAAAAGGAGGTGCCAGGCAGATAAGGAATAATCACAGACAATGGGACTGAAGGAGGTGTGAGGCACATGGCGAGTTCTGGTGAGTGGTAACGTTTACCTGAGAGTAACCTGCACTGTTCCCGTCCTGTGACTCCTTAGAGACCCAGAAAGCAAACAATGAGATTTACCAGCAGTTTCTACAGGGACCGGCTGTGTCACACAACCAAACACAACAACACAGCTTAACCCTATTCCTGCTGGCAATATATGCAGCTGTTTACACAGACATCGATGTGTACATGATAATAACAATAATAACATTATACTTTGCCAATTACAGATAAAACCCTAAAATTCACAGAAATCCTCAGTTTTATTGCAAATGGTCAGTTGAAAAAAATAAATAAATATAAAGTAAAGCGTTTAACCTCCAGTAACATAATAACACATACATCTCGGCACAATCATCATGATTCAGAGATAACGCAATGTCGATATGCGCTGTGAAGAAAGTTTTTGCCACTGTGCATGTGTATAAGTCATAGAACATAGAAACATTGGCCCTCATTCCGAGTTGATCGGTCGCAAGGCGATTTTAGCAGAGTTACACACGCTAAGCCGCCGCCTACTGGGAGTGTATCTTAGCTTCTTAAAATTGCGACCGATGTATTCGCAATATTGCGATTACTAACTACTTAGCAGTTTCAGAGTAGCTTCAGACTTACTCTGCCTGTGCGATCAGTTCAGTGCTTGTCGTTCCTGGTTGACGTCACAAACACACCCAGCGTTCGCTCAGACACTCCCCCGTTTCTCCAGCCACTCCTGCGTTTTTTCCGGAAACGGTAGCGTTTTCAGCCACACGCCCCTGAAACGCCGTGTTTCCGCCCAGTAACACCCATTTCCTGTCAATCACATTACGATCGCCGGAGCGAAGAAAAAGCCGTGAGTAAAAATACTTTCATCATAGTAAAGTTACTTGGCGCAGTCGCAGTGCGAACATTGCGCATGCGTACTAAGCGGATTTTCACTGCGATGCGATGAAAAATACCGAGCGAACAACTCGGAATGAGGGCCATAGAATGTGACGGCAGATAAGAACCACTTAGCCCATCTAGTTTTACCCCTTTTTTTACCATATTTTTACCTCAAACCTTATTTGATCCTTATTTTCTTTATAAGGAGATCCTTATGTCTATCCCATGCATGTTTAAATTGCTCTACTGTCTTAGCCTCTACCACCTCTGATGGGAGGCTACTCCACTTGTCCACTACCCTTTCTGTGAAGTAATTTGTCCTCACATTTCCCCTGAACCTCCCCCCCTCCAGTCTCAGTGCATGTCCTCGTGTCCTATTGCTTCTCTTCATTTGAAGAATGTTTCCCTCCTGGACTTTGTTAAGACCCTTGATATATGTGACAGTCTCTATCATGTCCCTCCTTTCCCTTCTCTGCTCCAAACTATACATATTGAGATTTCTTAGTCTTTCTGGATATGTTCTAATTTATTTCTATCTTTCTGGAGATACGGGGGTATATTCAACTGAAGTCTAAAACTGCCGTCTGTCGAAAAGACGGCAGTTTTCGACTTTTTAAGGTTGAATCCTGATTCGACCTATTCAATATTTAGCTAAATTTTTCGACAAGTCGATGAATTCGACTTATCAAAAAGCACGTGGATCGACGGAATAGCTGCCGATCCACTTGCTTGTGTCGAAAACGGGGCCAAAGGGTGGAAGCTGCCGTGAGGTCGGGCGGCTGAGTGACATCCAGCAGCAGCGCTACTGTAGCGCTGATCTTCCTGTATGTCCGCCAGCTGTCCCCCCGCTGGTCTCCCCGCAGCTCGCCCCCCCCCCCCCCCCCTCCTCCTCTGGGTCCCATCTCAATTCGACTTGAAAAAGTCGAATTAAGATGGGATTGAATAGGGGTTGTCGGATCCATTCCGACAAATACATGTTGGAGTGGATCCGACTTTAATTGAATATACCCCATGGTCTCCAGAACTGAACACAGTATTCTAGATGAGGCCGCACCAATGACCTATACAGTGGCATTATTACTTATTTCTTTCTGCTGCTGATTCCTCTCCCAATGCAGCCAAGCATCTGACTAGCCTTCCTCATTGCTTTGTTACATTGGTTATCTTTTTAAGCAGTGGCGTCACATGGTGGGTGCGGGGGGTGCGGCCCGCACCCGGGTGTCATCCGCCGAGGGGTGACGCCAAAGTGCCGGCTCCTGCTCAGTGAAAGGAGCCGTGTGCTGCATTGTAACATTACGTGCCGCAATCCGGCTCATGTCACCATGTAGGAGCTGGCACTGCAGACACGCCAGTCTCCAGGGGCAGGTCACAGCTCCCGGACCCCCGGAGTGACGACAATGCGGGTTGGGGGACTTAGCCACGCCCCCTCCCGTGAAGCCTCACATTTCTGCGGGTCGCCCCACAAAGCCACGCCCCCCGCCACACCAGATACAAAAGAGGTCAGTGACGCCTCTGCTTTAAGTCACCCGAAATAGTGACTCCTACTGTAGATCCCTTTCCTCCTCAGTAGTTTCCAGTATAGTGCCATTAATACTATAATTATTGGATTTTTGAGACCCAAGTGCATGATTTTGCATTTTTTGGCATTAAACTGTAATTGCCAGACTCTTGACCATTCCTCTAGTCTACCTAGATCCTCAATCATTTGTTTTACCCCACCTGGTGTGTCTACCCTGTTGCATACCTTTGTGACTTCTGCTAAAAGGCATACTTTCCCTTTAATGACATTTGCAATGTCACCACTAAGATATTAAAAAGCACTGGTCCAAGTACAGATCCCTGGGGTACTCCACTGGTAACATTTCCCTCCTGTGAATGCACTCCATTTACCACAACTCTCTGTTTCTTATCCTGCAACCAAGATCTTATCCATTCAATAATCCTAGTATCCGATCCCAAGCTTTCGAGTTTATTTAGCAGTCCGCCATGTGGGACAGATTCAAAAAGCCTTACTAAAGTTGCGCAGCACATGTTTCGCGGTGGTCTTGCAACGCCATTCGCAGAGAGGATTTATTTGCGAAGGGAGTGACGGACAGGGGGCGGCGTGGGAGGTAACAGGAGTGGTCGCTCAGCGCAGGCGTGTAGTGACTGTTCCAGGGGCGTGTTATAGCTTGCCACTGCAATCCTGTATGCAGTTACAGTGGCTCCGGTGTCTTACTTTGTGCGCCCACGCTGAGCGACTACAAGGTTACTCGGGAGATTATTGACGGATGTGCGTCCGATGTCTGCGTCTCCGTTCATAAGAAGCCTCCAGTGGGTACCTTTATACAAATCCTAGCGACAGTGTTATTTGCATATTTTTGCACAGCCTCTGCTTACAACATTGTAGCTCAATGTACGGATAATACTAAGTGACAAATTCTATGATTGCAGGAGGGGCGCGGTGACACATTTGCATGATATGACACTTTTACCTTCCATGGCGTAACTAACTGTATGTATGTACAAACATCTCAGATGATGGTGCATTTAGGAGATGGACAATACTGTAGATTCATGCACCCTGGATCAGTAGCGGATTTACTGATAGACAACACAAGGTGCCGCTTCGGGCCTAGCGGATCACAGACGGCCCGCTGTCAGTGGCACCTGTCAATTAACTGTTTTAATCATCTTAATGTAGCTTCCTGTGTCCCCATCCAGCCCTTGCACCTTCAGTCACATACCCTTGTATTTAAGACACACATTATAAAATTCTGTTATACCTAGGATTCAAACTCATCACCTGTTACACTGGAGGCAGACACCGTACTGATGGAGCTATTTGCGCCTTCATAGGAAGCATGAGGATTCTAACTATGAAGCTACTTGTACTTGTCGAAGAAATAATCAGCATTGTGAGTGACTGAGCAGATCTATGGGGGTCATTCCGAGTTGTTCGCTCGGTAAATTTCTTCGCATCGCAGCGATTTTCCGCTTAGTGCGCATGCGCAATGTTCGCACTGCGACTGCGCCAAGTAAATTTGCTATGCAGTTAGGAATTTTACTCACGGTTTTTTCTTCGTTCTGGTGATCGTAATGTGATTGACAGGAAGTGGGTGTTTCTGGGCGGAAACAGGCAGTTTTATGGGCGTGTGGGGAAAAACGCTACCGTTTCTGGGAAAAACGCGGGAGTGGCTGGAGAAACGGAGGAGTGTCTGGACGAACGCTGGGTGTGTTTGTGACGTCAAACCAGGAACGACAAGCACTGAACTGATCGCACTGGCAGAGTAAGTCTCGAGCTACTCAGAAACTGCACAGAGATGTCTTATCGCAACATTGCGAATCTTTCGTTCGCAATTTTAAGAAGCTAAGATTCAATCCCAGTAGGCGGCGGTTTAGCGTGTGTAAAGCTGCTAAAAGCAGCTTTCGAGCGAACAACTCGGAATGACCCCCAATGTAGTGTGTGGCTGCAGGGGATTGGATGTGTGAGCAGATCTATGTAGTGTGTGGCTGCAGGGGATTGGATGTGTGAGCAGATCTATGTAGTGTGTGGCTGCAGGGGATTGGACGTGTGAGCAGATCTATGTAGTGTGTGGCTGCAGGGGATTGGACGTGTGAGCAGATCTATGTAGTGTGTGGCTGCAGGGGATTGGACGTGTGAGCAGATCTATGTAGTGTGTGGCTGCAGGGGATTGGACGTGTGAGCAGATCTATGTAGTGTGTGGCTGCAGGGGATTGGACATGTGAGCAGATCTATGTAGTGTGTGGCTGCAGGGGATTGAATGTGTGAGCAGATCTATGTAGTGTGTGGCTGCAGGGGATTGGATGTGTGAGCAGATCTATGTAGTGTGTGGCTGCAGGGGATTGGATGTGTGAGCAGATCTATGTAGTGTGTGGCTGCAGGGGATTGGATGTGTGAGCAGATCTATGTAGTGTGTGGCTGCAGAGGATTGGACGTGTGAGCAGATCTATGTAGTGTGTGGCTGCAGGGGATTGGATGTGTGAGCAGATCTATGTAGTGTGTGGCTGCAGGGGATTGGATGTGTGAGCAGATCTATGTAGTGTGTGGCTGCAGGGGATTGGATATGTGAGCAGATCTATGTAGTGTGTGGCTGCAGGGGATTGGATGTGTGAGAAGATCTATGTAGTGTGTGGCTGCAGGGGATTGGATGTGTGAGCAGATCTATGTAGTGTGTGGCTGCAGGGGATTGGACATGTGAGCAGATCTATGTAGTGTGTGGCTGCAGGGGATTGGATGTGTGAGCAGATCTATGTAGTGTGTGGCTGCAGGGGATTGGACGTGTGAGCAGATCTATGTAGTGTGTGGCTGCAGGGGATTGGACGTGTGGCTGCACACTACATAGGTCTGCCTAATTGCAATGGTTTTGAACTGACAATTATAAGTAGCTTCATCTAGTTAGAATTTGCAGACTCCCTACGCAGGAACAGATAGCTCCAACAGTAGGGTGTCTGCGGGCAAAGTAACAGGTGATGGGTTCAAATCCCACCTATAACAGAATTTTCAAGAGTATGACTACTAAGAAATGTGTGATCTTAAATAAAGGATAATGCAACTGAATGTGGCATAAAGAGGATTGGTGTCAAAAGGGATCCCCACGAGGTCTAAATCCAGCTCTTCCCTGGACTGGGAGTAAGGAAGGAATCTACAGACCAATGCACAATTGCAGCAATGCTTTCTTCCTTTCACGTTAAGCATTTTGGGTCTGATACAGGGTTGGCGTTTCCGTATGGCCATGGCAGGCTGCTCACCACCTTACGTTACTGCAGCTATCTGCCCGTCTACGCCTAATACCCATCCATCCTCATTCAGAAGGCTGCGCTGCTCCACCCTCAACCGCAGCCGTCATTAGTAATTGGGACTTACATCCACCCCACGCTGGGTGCAAAGATCCATCAGAAACAGGCGTCCCATCTGCATCCGCACACTACAAATGAGCACTGAAGTCAGGCTACACGCCCATGTCACGCAAAGAGAGATCTGTCAACAGACGGACCAGTGCAATCTCCACCTGCGTCGATAGTCTGCAGACACTCGCTTCATCTGTCCACATTTGGACTTGTGCCTGAACAGTCTGAATCAGGCACTTTACAATTTGCAAGCATAAGAGATGGAAGGGAGAGAGGATTCCCTTATAATGGGGCGGCTCTTTCAGGCTGAGAGTTTTTGGGAGCAGCAAAGTGATGGAAGATTAATTAGAAAACAAAAAACAAAACAACTTTTGCTTTCTGCAGTAGTATTCATGTGGCGTTTCCCTTGTAGGTGATAATAATCATCTTTATTTACAGAGCGGCAGCATATTATGTGGCACTTACTGTCTGACGTCTCTGCCACCCTCATCGCACACAGTAATGAATATAGGCCCTCATTCCGAGTTGTTCGCTCGCTAGCTGCTTTTAGCAGCATTGCACACGCTAAGCCGCCGCCCTCTGGGAGTGTATCTTAGCTTAGCAGAATAGCGAACGAAAGATTAGCAGAATTGCTACTAAATAATTCTTTGCCGTTTCTGAGTAGCTCCAGACCTACTCCTAGATTGCGATCAGCTCAGTCCGTTTAGTTCCTGGTTTGACGTCACAAACACGCCCTGCGTTCGGCCAGCCACTCCCCCGTTTCTCCAGCCACTCCCGCGTTTTTCCCTGACACGCCTGCGTTTTTTAGCACACTCCCAGAAAACGCTCAGTTACCACCCAGAAACGCCCCTTTCCTGTCAATCATTTACAGATCAGCAGTGCGACTGAAAAGCGCCGCACGAACACCAGCAAATCTACTAAGTTTTGTGTAAAATAACTTAGCGCATGCGCTCTGCGTACCATGCGCATGCGCATTTAGCAACAAATCGCAGCATAGCGAAAATCGGCAACGAGCGAACAACTCGGAAGACCACCATAGATCAGCGGCCAATAAAGGGAACAGTGTGTTCTGAGGACTTTGTAGGAAACCGCAGACACAGTAGAAAATGGTGGCTGCACCATTTTCCTGGTGACTTGTGCGGCGCCAAAGTGGGTCTCCGGAGAGGTAAGGAGAGGTGGCCAGGGGGTTGCAGTTCATTTGCCAGACGTCGGGATCCCGGCGGTCAGGATACCGACGCTGCAATCCTGACCCCTGACAATGCCGACAGCCGGAATCCTGGCGCACAGGGTATTCCGCGGCCAGGGTTCAGTGCTGTGATGCTGCAATGTAATCGCTATGCCGTCCACAGAATTGCAGCCTGGGATACATACGTCTTGTCGACAGTCAGAATGTGGATCTCAGGACGCAGACACTGGGATGTCGGCAAGTGCGAAACGTGACTTAAAGCATGTTACATATGCGATCAATATTGCAATGTGGTGACGGAGGCCCCCCGCGATACCTGTGAGGTGGTGTGCGTGGGGGTCTCCGTCACCTCCCTGGGCTCTTCACCTGGCCCCCTGCCAGGAAGCAGGCGACAGGAAGGACCTCCGGCTGCGTTGCTAGGGGGAGGAGGAGATTACCTTCCGGGTCCAGGCTCCCTGGAGGAAGGTATGCCGGGGGGCAGAGGGGTCGGCGACGGGGGCGGCGGGTTGCGGCAGCCAGCGATAAGAAGCCCATAGGCTTCTATAGGGTATCGCCATCCAAAGATGGCGATACCCTGTGCGGCGAAAACACGGCAGTCGGGGGTTAGCATATACGAAAATGCGATAACCCCTCCCAAAAACGGGGGTTTTATCGCATTTTCCCTTTAGTACATCCCACCCGAAACATGATACGTCATCAGATGACTGTACTGACAGGGGGCATAAAATGCTGTGTAAGTACTTGGCGACACTGTGGCATCAGCTTTCCGGGGTCTGCATACCCCGGGGTAAATTTACTAAAATGGGAGTTCTATTTAAGATGGGATGCTGCCCATAGCAACCAATCAGGTACCAGATATCTTCTAGAAGGTGCTAGATAAATGAAAAGTAGAAGCTGATTGGTTGCTATGGGCAACCTCCCATCTTAAATAGAATGCCCATCTTAGTAAATTTCCCCCCCGTGTCAACATTCTGATTGCCGATAAGGAAACTACTTCCCTGGCCGAAGGAAACTACTTCCCTGGCCGATTTACGCCATGCCGTGTGTCCTCCGGATCCCTCCGCAGCAGCTTTGGCAGAAAGTAACCCACAGACTACAACCGCTAATACCATACTTTGCATTCCGGAGGAGGTAAATACGGGAATTAAGCATCCCCCATAGGATTCTACGGTCGCTGATTTTGCAATCAAAAATGGGATCGCATCCCCCATAAATACAGTCAGGGGATACTTAATATTTGTGGGTCCCCAAAAATTGGTGTTTTTCAGGAAGGGGGGGGGGGGAACATGAAATGATAAATCGGCTCCTTAGTGTGATCATATACAGATATTTATGGCCGCTTGTGT
Source organism: Pseudophryne corroboree (assembly GCF_028390025.1). Lineage (NCBI taxonomy): Eukaryota > Metazoa > Chordata > Amphibia > Anura > Myobatrachidae > Pseudophryne > Pseudophryne corroboree. The sequence goes on along the minus strand of NC_086444.1, from coordinate 40,544,179 downwards.
AAAGAATGAGCAGGGCGCAGTGTTAGTTGCCAGCTCAGGCGGCACTGCAGCTGCCGGGTACCTACCTAGGTGGGGGTACCAGGAAGGGCATTCACAAAAGAGCCCACATGCTCTGGGGCAGTGACAGGCAGCCTGAGACACATCAGACACGCCTGGGTCTGCGCTATCTTTCAAAATGGCCGCACGTCCCCATTACTCTCAATAATAGGTTACACAATACATTTACATAGCTCCCGATAATGTGTGGGCCAGGGTCCTGCATTGTGGAGGGACGTCAGCGCTAGAAAGCAATAGGTTACCACCTAGCCCCCTCCTCTACGTCCTCCCCTAAACATTGCTGCACCTGCCAGCTGCCGCCCATATAGGGACAATGCACCACTGGCATCCTGCGGCAATGCCAACTACATCCCTGGGACAGAGCCCCAACATCAGAACACTTGGAAGGTTTGCATTCAATGAAAGAAACACGTATCTGTAATAACATATCAGCAGGCATTTTAAACCAGTGCTACAATAAAGCAGGAAGGAGCTGGGGGCCACGAGTGAAGGAGCTGGGGGCCACAATTGCAGGCTCAGGGGGCCGCCTGTGTCCCATCATAGCTCCAGGGCACAATTCTCCTGCTTTTATATGCTCAATGAAACTGTTCCGAAACGGAGTCTTTTCTGAGAACAGATCACAGGGCCGGACCCTCTAGCCTGGACCCCTCTAGCCTGGACCCCTCTCGCCTGGACCCCTCTAGCCTGGACGTCATTCTCAGTATCTGGTCCTAGTTTGTACATGAGGAAGCACAGATAAAACACATTCAGAAAAGCTGCCATTTATAGGTGCCCCAAATACCCCCTGATCCCCAACAATATGCCAAAAATCCCACATTTACACCTGTTATGAGTTTAACTAAAGCCTGAAAAACAAAGTCATGTACTGAAATCAAAAAGATTTCAGAAGTTGCTCAGTGCATGCTGCCATATGTCTTATAAGGTCCATCCCACATCTCCCCGAGACTTTTTTTTTTTTTATCAATAGTTTTTGAGTTAAATGGAAAAACAAATGTGGATACAGAAGAAAGAGAAGGAAATAGCATGTGGCGTACACACACATATCCCATTACAACGAAGGTAGCTTAGCACGCGTAAATCAAGTATTACAGAGTAATTGACACACAAATGACTGGGAATATTAGAACACTAGGGAAGAGACCCAAGAAAATGCAGCAACATAGGGGGTCATTCCGAGTTGATCGCACGCTGCAGTTTTTCGCTGCGATCAGGTCTCTACTGCGCATGCGTATGCACCGCAATGCGCAGGCGCGTCGTACGGGTACAAAGCGGATCGTTGCTGAGTGATGGATTTAATGAAGAATCTGTTCGCACAGCCGATCGCAAGGAGAATGACAGGAAGAGGGCGTTTGTGGGTGTCAACTGACCGTTTTCTGGGAGTGGTAGGGAAAATGCAGGCGAGTCCAAGCGTTTGCAGGGCGGGTGTCTGACGTCAGTTCCGGTCCCGGACAGGCTGAAGTGATCGCAGCGGCTGAGTAAGTTCTGGGCAACTCAGAAACTGCACAAAATGTCTTTGCAGAGCTCGGCTGCACATGCGATCGCACACTTGCACAGCTAAAATACACTCCCCCGTGGGCGGCGACTATCTGATCGCAGCTCTGCAAAAAAAAACCTAGCGAGTGATCAGGTCTGAATTAGGCCCATAGTCTGTAATGAAACGAGAACCTTGAGCTACAGTAAGAGAAGCAAAGAGAGGGACCTATCAGTCCGCAAGACTTGTAAGCATTTCTCTGTAATATGTACAGTACTGACAGTGAGTTGTACATTGCCAGGTAATAGTACCCACCTCCGCCGGGCCTCGTAGAGTGTTCAAACTTAAGTGCTTATGTTCTAAAATAAAAATTTGCTGGAATCCCTTCGGAATTGATATGAAATGTGGTATCAGATTCAGAATAAGGGGTACATTTACTAAGCAGTGATAAGAGCGGAGAAGTGAGCCAGTGGAGAAGTTGTCCATGGCAACCAATCAGCAGTGAAGTAACATCTATAATTTGCATACTATAAAATGATACAGAGTTGCTGATTGGTTGATGGGGAAATTTCTCTACTGGCTCACTTCTCCGCTCTTATCACTGCTTAGTAAATGTTCCCCTAAATGCAGGTTATGTTTCTGTCTTATCGCTTATTCCACTGTAGCCCCTTCCATCCCAGTCTGTAGAGAAAAAACATCTATTTGGCAATTTTCTGTTGTCCTCATTGGCTGCCAGAGGTGACCACAAAGGCCAAAATGATTGAACTTTTTGCCCCTGTCCCAGTGTGACCCCAGGGGTGTCAGTCCACAGCATGCAGTGACAGCTGAGGGCACAGGGCACTGGTGGATAACCTACCTCCTAGAGTGCTGCTCCTGCTGTGCACACCCTCCAGGTCAGAGGTCTGTTGCTGTGTGTAGGTCAGAGGGTGTCCGGCAGAAGGGGGGGAGATCTGTGGCAGCAGAGGGGGGGTAACCAGAGCTCAGGGATCCAGCAATCAGCAGATGAAGGTCTCTCCCATGCATGCAGGGTTGCTAGGGACGCAGAGGGCGTGTGGCTGGGCGTCACCAGGAGGCGGCCTGCCTGTTGCACACACTGGTTACACTATAGCATCTTCCCGCAGCGTCAGTCTTTGCAGCAGGACTCAGGCGCGCAGAGTAACTCGGGAGACGCAATGTTGCGCCGGGATCTCCCGCAGTGAGATCCGCACTGCGCTTCATGTGGCCCAAACGCAATGCTCCCCTTATCAGTGGACGCCAGGGCCACTGGGAGCGATGCTCAGGCTTCTGTACAACTATCACATTGACTTACACTTGTTCTATTCTATATTATTTTATTATAATACGAACATTTCGTTGTGTTCTTACTTCTTATACTACATATCAGTGTTACTGTGTGTTATTGCCCTGCCCCCTGGTGGTGATTCCTGCGAATTACCAGGGGTATGTCAATGAGAGGGGGAATGGGAGGCAGACTCAGCAGTATTCTAGAAGAAGTGTTAAAAAAAGAAATGATCCCGCAGCCAATACAGATAATATGAGTTGTGATGTGCACTAAGACCCGGCTGCCGGGGTTTTGCCGTCAAGGCTATCGCCAGCCGTTGATTGCGATACCCTATAGAAGCCTATGGGCTTCTTTCGCTCCCACTGCCGCCAAACGTCGCACAACACCGCACCTGCCGACCAGCGCTGCACCCTCCGACCCCCCCCCCCCCAACCTGTGTCCAGGTGCCGCTACGCGATCCCCAGCTCCTTTTCCCCCTCAGCACAGCCTGTCCGGCTGCAGGGGGGAGGAGGAGGAGACCGGGGCTCCCAGCAAACATCACCTCCCGGGCAGTGCCAGATTAAGGTCCACATGGGCCTGGAGCTGAAATTTATGAAGGGCCTATTGTGTGCCTTGGTAGAAGGTGTGACAAATGCTGCGGGGGGGGGTCTAAATAGGGGTGTGGCCTGTGCCATGGGTGTGGCATGAAGGTCATAGCTAGTGCCTACCTTCAACCACTTAACAGTGCTTGTCGAAATGGTAATTTTGAAGTAGGGGTATGGGAAATGAAATGGGAGCACTGTAGCACACCAAAAAAGGGGTCATGATCACTGAAAAGGAGTGTGTCCATAGAAGTATATGCATTAGTGTGCCCCCCTCCTCTCCTAGTCTGTATATGCATCAGTGTTCCCCACCCTCCTAGTCGGCGGGATCCTGGAGGCAAGCACAGCGTATCCGCACGTGGGCTCGCCTCGCTTCGGGCCTGGTGGCGAGCCCACGAGTGGGGATTCTGGGCTGTGGTCGGGATTCCTAATGCATCAGGATCCTGACCGACGGGATCCCGACCGCCTGGAAACTAAGTGCTTCTTGTGTGTGTGTGTGTGTGTGTGTGTGTGTGTGTGTGTGTGTGTGTGTGTTTCTCAAAAAAGATGCACTCCTCCTTCATTTACAGCCTTCAAAATGCTCACTGAAAAACGACATCGCAACCGCAGAACAGATTAAATCAAGAGGGCACTCTCCAAAAGTTGCTTTACACAAAACTACATATTTAATAAATCAACTTGTCTTCATCACCAACCAGTTAAAGAAACTGCAAGCTTCTGATATCCAATAATTATCATAGCAACCATAAAACCAATATGCAAATCAATGCCATCTCTTCCTTATACTTAGGTTAGTTTGTCAACCTCGGTCCCTCCTGGGCCGCTAGAGACATGTAACAGAGTGTTAATCAGCCACGCATCAGAAGTCAGTAAAACAGTGACTTGCGCGCAGGACACCACTTAAGCCATCTCAATCTAATCAGATCATACACCTGGCAGCCGGGGGTCCGAGTGTGCACTCCATCGCGCTGCACATGCTCACCAGCACTTCCTATATCCTATGGGAACGTCATGCATTCCACCATAATGCGCATGCTCATCTGCACTTCCGGTGTTACATTCCCTAGTGCGTTCCAGTGCCATTGCTCCTCCTCACTATACATATCTAATAACTGTTAGACTCACATCCAGCTGCTCAGAGAGTTATACAGTCTTTTACATCACAAATCGCGGGTCGCAGCCAGGAGCCTGACACGGGTGCTACCCGGCTGCGACCCGCATCAGAGCCCCCTTTCCCACCGGAGTCATATTGCTGGGTTGGTGACGTTGCCGGTGATGCAACGGGGGCGGCGCTTAGAGATTACATGATCTCCAAGCGCCGCCCGCACAAAGACTGTAAACGGGAAGCCAGATCGCATCGACCCGGCTCCCATTTACACTGCACAGTTTGCCGGGTTGAACACGTGTTCAACCCCGCAAACTTCCCGAGTTGGAATACCAGGTCACTCGACCCGGACTATTCCAACTCGACTCTTTTACACCGAGCAGCAACACGGGTTATGCACCTTCATTTGCAATAACCCGTGTTATATGCTGGCGGTGTAAAAGGGGTATAAGTAACATTGTGAAGTACAGTGTACATAAAACAATAAGTATGTTTACACTTATTGTATTATGCACACTGCACTTCATAGTGTTACAATCTGCGGGATGTAGTTAAAATAGTGTCACATGGAATCCCGGCGGCTAAAATACCGATGCCGGAATCCCGAACGGCAACATAAAGCTGGCATCAAAATCTCGAAGGAGCTCGGGATACCGGCATCAAAATCTTGAACCTACTTTTAGCGAGGCATGATCATGTCCTGGGGAAGAGGGGGGGAGGTTAGGTTTAGGCATTAGAAGGAGATTTAGGGTTAGGGTGCAGGGACGGGAAGGAGATGGTTAGGTACCGGGGAGGGAGAGTTAGGTTTAGGTGCTTAGAAGGGGAGTTTAGGGTCAGGCACCAAGCGTGGTGGGATAGGTTTAGCCAGCGGGGAGGGTTAGACACCCACAAGGGAGGGTTATGGTTAGGATAGGGGCAGGGGAGGGTTAAAGTACTTTCTGGGGGGCTGAAGGAATTCTGATGGTTGGCATGCCGCTGTCTGTATTCTGACCGCCGGCATCCCGTCCAACAATATATCATACCGAATCCCAATCTGCTGCCCTACTATATGCCACTAATGCAAAATGACACAACCTAAAAAATAAAAATAAACAATAAATAGTACATAAATAACAAGCTACTTGGTCAGGATTCACATAAAAATCTCATCACAGAAAGCATCTATAATCAATGCTCTTGTTTAACCCCCTTGGAGCGATAGTATCTAATGTTAAAGTATATATATATATATATATATATATATATACATATATGTGGAGGGGTTGGGTTTGAAAGGGAGTAGTAGGGTATGCCGGCTGTTGGGATCCCAGTGGCCAGCATACCAGCGCCGGAATCCCGACCACCGGCATACCGACAGCTGGGCGAGCGCAAATGAGACTCTTTATTCTCCCTCCAGGGGGGTCGTGGACCACCAAGAGGGAGAAAAAGTGTCAGTATGCCGGCTGTCGGAATTCCGGCGCCGGTGTACTGTGCGCCAGGACCCCAACAGCTGGCATACTGAAGACCACCCGGTTTGAAATGCCGGGGGTCAGAATACCGACCGTGGCATCCCGATGGTGAGGATCCAGACAGGGGAAGTTAAGTATACTGACCTTTCCCCAATGCCCCCCAAACTCTAACCCTCTGTTCCCACAGTCTAAACCTAACCGTCCCCAGCCTGGCGCCTAATCATCCCTGGTGATACCTATACTTAACCCCCCTTCCCACAGCCTAAACCTAACCTCCCCAACAACCCCCCAAATGCCCCCGCTGGCTTACCTTTCTGGCTGTCTGGCAGTCAGTCATTTGGGATGATGGCGCCGGGATTGTGATCCCAGTTGGGATGCCGGAGTGTCGGGATTCTGGTGTCGGTGTTTCGACTGTCGGGGATACGACCAATTTCCGGGGGGTTGAACAACAAAGTGTGGAATGGGATGGAGTGGGAGAGGAAAGGATTTTATATTTCTGTATATACATATATAATAAACAGATTCTTTTTTTCTTGTAAACTTTATCTCCCCCCACAATCCACTGACCTGGTTTCTGCACCTTATAGAAGCAGTGGAGGGAAAAAATGTCAGAAGGCACTGGGCTGGCACAGAATAGGGAGGAGACTGGAGGTTGGGAGACATAATATAGGGGAGGAACTAGCCTGGAAAGGACTCAGAGCATTGGTGGCTGGTCCCAGGGGAGTGGTCAGCTACAGTATTAGCTGTCCATGTAATCCTGGAGAACAGCAGCAGCAGAGTGACAGCAGTGAGAGGCTACAGAATGGTACAATCACCATTCACACACTCACAGTATATCAGCTGCAGCCTCTGTACAGCCCTAATGTCAGCAGCAGCTGTAGTGGCATTAGCATAAGGCAATATACATACGTATATTGCCTTATACTGTGATCCAGATGGCTCCGCCCCCAGCTAAAACCCCGCCCCCTGTGACTACGCTGCTGTGTGTCTGGACCCTAAACTGCCTGGCTGGGAGGAGGGGGGGGGGGTCAGAGGCCAGCCAGCTCCTTGAGCCCTTGTGGGAAAGGGGAGGAATTAAGAGAGGCCCCTCCTCCCCATCCGTCCGGCCCGTCCTCTTCACTGCACTTAGTCTGGGGGGGGAGGAGCTGTGAGAAGAGACGAGAGTGGCTCCTCCTTCACCTTGGCAGCCGGGCAGTCTAGTCACTCAGCACAGACAGAAGCACCGCTGTCCGCTACTAGTCTAGGGAGAGGAGAGCGACCCCTCCATCCACCCACTTCAGCCGGGATTTCTGTGTATACAGAGACTACGGTACCTTCTCTGGCGTCGGGCGAGGTGCACTGCTGGCGGCAACTGCGACATACAATGAGTCACTGTGACTCATTGTAATGCCGGCGGTTATGGGGTTTCGCTGCTGTGGGCCTATTTTCAATGGGGGGCCTGGAGCTGCAGCTCCATCCGCCCCATTGTTAATCCGGCCCTGCTCCCGGGGCTGGGAGGTGACGGAACCCACAGAGACCCCTGCAATCCTTCTCACAGGTATCGCGGGGGGTCTCTGTCACCACATCGCGATGTTAATCACATATGTTAGTACATATAGGCTGTACCTGATTTAATGTGTAAAAGGGGACTCTACCTGGTGCAGTGTGTAAAAGTGGGCTCTACTTGGCACGATGTATAAAAGCAGCTCTACCTGGCATTGTAAAAGGGGACTCCACCTGGCACAATGTGTAAAAGGGGGTTCTTCCTGGCATTGTAAAAGGGGACTATACCTGGAGCAATATGTAAAAGAGGACTCTACCTGCCACAATGTGTTATAGACTCTACCTGACACAATGTGTAAAGGGGACTCTACCTGGTGCAGTGTGTAAAAGAGGACTCTACCTGGAACAGTGTGTAAAAGGGGCTCTACCTGGTGCAATGTATAAAAGAGGGCTCTACCTGCCTCAATGTATAAAAGACTCTACTTGGCGCAATGTATATAAGGGGCTCTACCTGGCGTAATGTGTAAAAGAGGACTCTACCTAGCGCAATGTGTAAAAGGGAGCTCTACCTGGTACAGTGTGTAAAAGAGGACTCTACCTGCTGCAATGTATAAAAGACTCTAACTGGCGCAATGTGTAAAAGGGGGCTCTACCTGGCGCAATGTGTAAAAGGGGGCTCTACCTGGCGTAATGTGTAAAAGAGGATTCTACCTGGCATAATGTGTAAAAGAGGACTCTACCTAGCGTAATGTGTAAAAGAGGACTCTACCTGGCACAATGTGTAAAAGGGGGCTCTACCTAGTGCAATATGTAAAAGAGGACTCTACCTTCCACAATGTATAATAGACTACCTGGCGCAATGTGTAAAAGGGGTCTCTACCTGGCACAATGTGTAAAATGGGGTTCTACCTGGCATACTGTATATAAGGGGCTCTACCTAGTGCAATGTGTAAAAGGGGGCTCTACCTGGCATAATGTATATAAGGGGCTGTACCTGGTGTGATGTGTATAAGTGGTTCTACTGTGTGGCATAATTTGAATGGAGACTACTGTGTAGCAGCATAATTATTTTGTGGCCACGGCCCTTACCCGTGAAGACATACCCTTTTATTTCTGCAGCGCATCTCCGGCGCACACTGTCCCTGCTGTAAATATGGGGGGGACGGGGACAATTGATCTTTCTGGCATAGGGCACCAGAATGTCTACTTACGGCTCTGAGAGAAACATCTCCACTTGATCACTTTCTAGGGCTTCATACATCTCCCCCTTAGGGCCTGATTCTGGGTCAAATGCAGGTTCATTTGTGACCTCATGTAGCCATTGCACAAACCACATAGTGCAAATACACATCTTTGAGTATCTCCAGGTGATTCTGAGTCGGACAGATCTCAGCTGCCTAAATCGTGTGTACGACGAGGGGGTTCTAATATCACACGGGTCTCTTGCACCCAGCATAGAAACATAGAATTTGACAGCAGATAGGAAACCACTTGGCCCATCTAGTCTGCACCAAACACATGGACACACAAACACACACACGTTATTTTTTGTTGGGAGTCAATTAACCTACCAGTATATTTTTGGAGTGTGGGAGGAAACCAGAGTACCCGGAGGAAACCCACGCAAGTACGGGGAGAATATACAAACTCCACACAGTAAGGGCCATGGTGGGAATCGAACCCAAGACCTCAGTGCTGTGAAACAGTAATGCTAACCAGAAAGGGGTGGAGCAGAGCTGGCAGAATAAGAGGGGCGGAGCAGAGCTGGCAGAATAAGAGGGGCAGAGCAGAGCGGACAGAATGCATGTGTGACCCAAGCTGTGACCAGTATATAAACAGATTCTCTCAGAAGTAAATATCCTCAAGAAAACATATATGTACATGGGTAGATTTAATAAAGCTTCTGAAAAATGAAAACTGTTCTGTTGCCCATAGCGACCGATTAGATTCTGGCCCAGATTTATCAATTGTTAGTTTAAAGATGGGGACTGCGCTCACTCATACATGGGTATATGGGGGTATGTAGGGAGAGGGGTGGGGAAAGGATTCGGTGCAGCTAGACTGGGAGGTGTCCTGCCTCCTTGATAGATTCCTGTGTGCGCTGACAACCCCCACATTGTGTACCAGATTTATCAAACCTTGGAGCGTGATAAATTACATGGTGATAAAGTACCAGCCAATCAGCTCCTAACTGCAGTGCCGGATTTCCCACTAGGCACGTGTTTGGGGCGTCATGGCAATCCCCTCCCTCATTAGAGAAGCTGATGTCCCCTTTGTCAGAGCCGTATTAAAGCAGAGGCGGTCGTACCGGGCACCCACATCCATCTATGCCCTCCTGACAGTGGGAGTACGTTGGTAGCGTGTCACAGGTGGCGGTTTCTGCCGGGCTGCGCTAAGCACCAGAGCACTCATCTCAGACGCTGCCCGGCTGTGCACTGTGCCGTATGACATCAGAAGTCACGCAGCGCAGCTGCCCCACACTGACCCGCTCCTGCTGCATACCAGCCTAGCCCCAGTGAGACAGCTGGACTGGGGGAGCTTGTTAATTAGGTATTAATTCTGGTGGGAGGGGGGGGCCTCTATGATGGTGCAGGTATGTGTTTGTTATGCAGGGGAGAAGGGGGAGGCAGGTTGTTTATAAGCAGTATTACTGGGGGGCCCCACAACGTTATTGCCCCCGGGCCCCCACCAGTCTTAAACCGGCCCTACCCATTGTGCAGCTGCTGCTAGTGTGCCGCACTGTGGGTTCCGTCCGCCTGCCCGCCTCCCCGGCCGATGTTGAACTAGGCTGCATTAGTGTCCCGGCTATCTCTTTGCCTCCCGCAACCAGCGTCTTCTGAGAGAGCCACCCCCAGCCCACCCACAGTGGCCTGCACTGCCGCAGCGTTAGGAGGACAGAGACATCCGGTGAGGATGGAGCCAAAAGTAAAATGGGCAATGTCTGGTGTAATGTGTAAAAAGGGGGACTCTGCCTGTCATAATGTGCAAAAAGGGGGACTCTGCCAGCTGTAATGTTAAAAAGGGGGACTGTCTGCCTAATGTGTTAAAAGGAGGACTCTGTCTGGCATAATGTGTAAAAAGGGGGACTCTACCTGCCTAATGTGTAAAAATGGGGACTCTGTCTGGCATAATGTGTAAAAAGGGGACTCTGCCTGCCGTAATGTGTAAAAAGGGGACTCTATTTGCCATAGTGTGTAAAAAGGGGACTCTATTGCCATAATGTGTGAAAGGGGACTCTGCCTGCCGTTATGTGTGAAAGGGGACTCTACCGGCCGTACTGTGTGATAGGGGCTCTACCTGCCATACAGAGTAAAAGGGGGCTCTGCCTGGCGTAATGTGCAAAAGGGGTTCTAATTGGCGCAATATGTATAAGGGGCTTTTCCTGGTGTATATAAGTGGTAATACTGTGTGGTATAAAGTGCTTGATGGACACTACTGTGCAGTGCAATGTGAATTGGTACTATTCTGTGGCCACGCCCCTTCTCGTGGTGCTTGGGAAGGGGGGGGGCGTTTATCACTCTCGAAGGCTTGATAAATTTGGGCGGGTATGGGTCATTGGGTCGACTCAAAATAGGTCGACAGTCATTAGGTCGACCACTTAGTAAATTTACCCCCAGGGGCCAAATGTAATAGAGTGAGACTTTCAGAAAGTGAGAGATTTGGTAAGGTTTTGCAGATTTTTTTGAAAACGGCAATCATTTACACAGCAAGATCAACCTGGTTTTGCAGTGTAAATGATTGCCACTTTAAAAAAAACTGAAAAACCTTACCAAATCTCTCACTTTCTGACACTCTCACTCTGTTACATTTGGCCCCATGTATTCAAAAACAGCAGCAGCAGCAGCGTAATATTGCTGAGGGATAAAATTATTTTGGGGATAATGTGAATTATATGGATGTTAGAGGTCACCGAGGAGATATGGGACCAACTGCAGCCCCGGTCTACATGCAATGGAGTCTTTATGAAGAATAAATACTCGTTTTTTCATCTCCAAAAGTGAGTGCTGGTTTTTCTTTTTTCATTACCTGGGAAAAGTGAGCGTCAGTATTAACCCTTTTTTGACCTTGCACCACCATTTGTTTTGTTGGTCATATCTTTCACTGAGTGCTGTCTTTTTCCATATATACTGTATGTGTATACATATATATATATATATATATAATGGCATTTCATATTTATGTATAAGAGGTACCATCGCTGAATGTCACAGTTACTGCACTTTAGGAGCACACGTTAGACCTTGTACTTAATACCTTTGTGTAAATGTATATTCTGAAAAACATTAATTATTCATATTGTTTATACATGTACAAGGTTTGTATAACGCTCATGTTCAGGTAAAAGGACCAGACAATAAAACGCAGCACAAAATACTTGCATCTAATCCGCATAAAACTTTATTTTAACCCCAACATGACCAGACTGATTCACAAAGATCATTTCCTTCCAAACACAGTGGCAGACGAGCAGTTAACGTCCTAGCGGCGTACGGTTTATGGCTTTCATCGATTTAGGCTCATATCACAATGCTGGACCGGACAATAATATATTCCTGTCATACGGGAACAGTGCCAGATAAAACAGCACATACTGTAATCTGTAGAATTAACATGTATGTAACATCTAGGATTAAACAACATGTATATTAAACAACATGTATGTAATATCTAGGATTAAACACCATGTATGGATCAGACAATATGTATATTAAACAACATGTTTGCATTTTCCTCAGAAATCATTCAGACACTTTATTTTGGGCAGTAAATATAAAATTACAACAGCGGCCTTCACTGCAACCTCAGGCATCACTGAGGCCTACGCTGCCTTAGTACCTCAACCCAGTCACTCTTTCTTAGTGGATGCAGAGGCTTCTCTCTACTGAATACTGGGCCTATTCATAGAAATAGACTGCATTTCCAGAGCTGACCACAAGGAGGCGCCATTATTATTCTATAGCTTTTTTTGTCCATACATTTATATATTTCTGCCCAAATCAGCCAGCTGCATTGTACTTTAGAGATACATTTAAATGATTCATATCGTTCGGGGGTTAGGCAGCGATGGTTTTGGCTGGCAATGATATTTGTAGAACACCACTTGCGCACAGTAGGGGCTCATTCACCTCAGTTGCATCAATGGTCAGATTATTCCTTAAATCTGTTCTTCAGGATGGTTTGTGATTTTGATATTATGATTAAAAAAAAGAAATTGTTAGGTGTGGGGGATTGGTTATCATGATCTAAACTAAACGGTTATTAGAATAGATAAATAGCATTTTTGCGATTTTGGAACGTTGTCATAGTTATAGCTGATGCCTGAAACCAAGGGTTATACCGGCAGCGTCTGCTCCACGGTACGGCGCTGCAGCGATCTCTCCCAACGCAGCTCACGCAGTAATGTCCAAGATACAATGCACAGGGACATACACCTACATATAGAATTATTAGTCATAGCTATAGAATGTCTGTACTGTGATACATACAAATGGCCGTAGGCACTTGCGCCTGCTGGAGAACACACAAAACAGCATTGTTGTATGTACAAAGAGAATGATTTAAAGGCAGATGAAAAAGTTTCTTTATACAAAGCAAAAATGACCGGGAGAAAATAAAATGTAACTAAACTACAGTATATGGCTGTTCCGTCATCAAGGCAGGAAAGGAATATCTCTGTGATTGTCATACTGGTTACAATAAGCCATTAATAATAAATGCTTGCGATGAAATGACAACACACACACACACACACACACACACACACACACACACAGCAGCCTGACACACACACACACACACACACACACACACACACACACACACACACACACACACACACACACAAAACATGGCCATTATTCATTTCCCTATTCACAGTATAAAGGCGAATCCTAATTATGGCCACATGGTTTAACATCCACCCAGTCACACATATGTATTTTATTCTTTTCATACCCAATAATCTGTTATTGTAGCGTGAAGAGAACTGTTACAACTGTTTATGGTATTCCATTTATAGTATTCTAATGTAATTCCTAGGAGTTGTTTGATTGTGATTAACACAAACCCACACAGTGCAGTGACCCATAGAAACCAGCTGTCTTGTACTAAACCAGCAACAGGTAATTATGGACTGGTTGGCATAGTTACGTCAGGGTACAGCTTTGCACCTATTTTAGTACATAGGGCCTATATATCATTATTTGTAAACTGTGGGTGTAAATAAGTATTCTTAAAATCGTTCCTGGAGCAATTTATCATTCCTTCTAGAGCCGACAGCTGCTGTGGTTACTCTCTCTGTATGTCCTCAAAAGTAGTCCTCCAAAGCTTGCTACGGGGACTGCAAAAATGCCCCATTTACCATGCCCCTAAAAGCACTTACTCCTTGTCCTATGTTAGCCGGCCCCTCCCCTCATCCCCGCATAGCGCCACTCCAGGAACAAGTGTAAGATTCACGCAAATCCGCATATGTGCAAAATGTTTCTGGTCATGCACAAAAAGATATAGGGGTCTATTTACTAAGCCTTGGAGAGAGAGATAAAGTAACAGCCAATCAACTCCTAACTGCCATGTTACAGGCTGTGTAAGAAGACTGACAGGTGCTGGTTGGTTGGTACTTTATCTCTCTTCACTTTATCTCTCTCCAAGGCATAGTACATAGACCCTTTAGCGTATTATATGCTATGAATATTGGAGGTCATTCCGAGTTGATCGCTCGCTAGCAGTTTTTAGCAGCCGTGCAAACGCTATGCCGCCGCCCACTGGGAGTGTATTTTAGTTTAGCAGAAGTGCGAACGTTTTTATCGCAGAGCGCCTGCAACAAAATTTTGTGTCGTTTCAGAGTAGCTCAAAACCTACTCACCGCTTGCGATCACTTCAGACTGTTCAGTTCTGGATTTGACGTCACAAACCCGCCCTGCGTTCGCCCAGCCACACCTGCGTTTTCCCTGGCACGCCTGCGTTTTTCCAAACACTCCCTGAAAACGGTCAGTTGCCACCCAGAAACGCCCTCTTCCTGTCAATCACTCTGCGGCAACCAGTGCGACTGAAATGCATCGCTAGACCCTGTGCAAAACTGCATTGTACCCGGTCGTCGCGCATGCACATTGAGCCGCATGCGCAGAACTGACGTTTTTTAGACTGATCGCTGCGCTGCGAACAAATGCAGATAGCGATCAACTCGGAATGACCCCCATTGTTTTTATTTTTGTTTTGCAAAAGCAGAATTATGGCACATTCTATTTATTATCTTATCATAATTAGTCATACAGTTTCATTTGGTTAATTGATAATTATAAATCCACTATCTTCAATTAGCAGCATAAAAGGAGAAAAAACAGAAAAAAAACATAACACATGAATTTCAGAGAAGCGTAAAAAATAACACGCAGACTATTCACATTAAACAAGAACGTAAACCAAAGGCTGATAAATAAGGACGTCAGAAGCCAGTTAACTTACCAGTGTGTTTTTAGACTGTGGGGATACAAAGCATATCTTACGCCACACAATCACGCTACTCACCCTCTCCTGTCATGATCTCGTACATACAGTAACTTATCTCTTCCCCAGTAACAGCACGCACTAGGGAGGCCAATCCAGAGATCAGGATCTGCGGGATCCCAGGATTTTTGCCCAATAATGCCGGGATTCATGGAATTAGGTTGCGCACACTCAGTGTTACCGGGCAGCACTGAGCACTTGGCTCGGATGATGCCCAACTGCGCTGGTGGTATCAGGTGGCAGCGGGGTATATGTACCATAGGCAGGCAGCCATGGGCACACAGACAGCGCCATCGGCATTTAAAATATAACACCGGCCGCAAGCCAATCGGAGCTGGTGGACCGGCAGCCAATCAGGGAAGTGACCGCTGCAGGGGCTTATGATTGGCTGCCGGACCAATAGCACTGATTGGCTGGCGGCCGGCGCTGCATTTGAAATGTTGTAGGCGCTGTCTGTGTATCTACAGCTGCCCATCTGATACACAGGTGGTGGAGAACTAATAAGCAACAGCGTGCCTCCATACACTGACCGGGACCCGAATAGCCGGGTGAATGAGGAGACCAATAGCGAGGCAGCCAGATACCATCAGTGGGGGTAACTTCAGTAGTGAGAGCTCACTGGGAGTGAGCAGTGCCGGAGCCTAACCATTGGCTTCAGTTTGCACTGCTTGCGGAATGCCCCCCTCTTATCCTAATCGAAGAGGGGCTGATACCCCTGCAAAAGACTGCTGGCTTTAAAACTGAGAGCCACGAACCTGTAGCCAAAACCTTTCCAAATTGGGACACACATGGAAAGGGGTCAGGAGATGCCAAAGCAGGTACTTAATACACTCCCTGGGTTAAATTTACTAAAATGGGAGTTCTATTTAAGATGGGATGTTGCCCATAGCAACCAATCAGATTCCAGGTATTATGTTCTAGAAGGTGCTAGATAAATGAGAAGTAGAATCTGATTGGTTGCTATGGGCAACATCCCATCTTAAATAGAACTCCCATCTTAGTAAATTTACCCCCCTGTATCCATCCTATCTATGCTCCCCACGCACCCACCATCATTGCTATCTACTCCCACCCTCCCTCACAGCTCCTTACACCCACCCTCCTCACTGCCCCCCACACCCACTCTCCTTGCTCCCTACTGATCCTTACAGCAATCCCGCAAATTGTGGGATTGAACATTTTTCAATCCCGAGACTGAAAAAATGGCCCCGGATTGGCCTCCCTAGTACGCAGTATTACTGGTGAAACCAACTGGTAGCCACTAAAAGAGAGACAGCCAATCTCGATCACAATGGCAGCACAGATTATTCCTGCAATCATTCCCGATCCCTGCACTCTGAGTGGGGTGTGAAATTGGGACCCAAATTCATAGAGGGTCGGACCTAGGATACAAATTTGGTTGGGAAGAGGATAAGTGGTCTTAAATGCCAGCATGCACCACCAGCAATGATAGGATGCTCTGTCATTATATCATTGTCCATTATACAGCAGCTCTTTGCAAAATAGAGGGCACTTTATTACGATACCCTAAGGGTTACACAGCTCTTTCGGTCCACAATTTACAGGTAGCATAATTCCCAAAAGACATGTACCGCACCCAACGCATACAATACACTATACACTTATTTACAATAGATCCCTTATAATAAATATAAACCCTGTATGGACTTCTCTATTGCAACTAGGAATATATGTGTGAATTTCATGTGCTGACCACTTGAACTTCATCAACTGAAAAATGCGGCTGAGAGTAAAAATGTGGAACCCTGTGTTGTGAGAAACTCACCGTGGCTGACGGCAACATAGGATTCATTATTGTCATTATTTCTCATCTGTTTTCATGTATTTGCAACATAACAAAAGACAAACATCTGAGAGAGACCCTAAATTTAGAGCACTATGGGCCCATAGGGCAGTACGGATGGTGTAATGGTTAGCATTACTGCCTCATAGCACTGAGGTCATGGGTTCGATTCTCACCATGGCTCTAACTGTGTGGAGTTTGTATATTCTCCCTGTACTTGCGTGGGTTTCCTCCAGGTACTCCGGTTTCCTTCCACAATCCAAAAAATACTGGTAGGTTAATTGGATCCCAACAAAATTAACCCTAGCATGAATGTGTGTGTGTGTGTGTGTGTGTGTGTGTGTGTGTGTGTGTGTGTGTGTACATGTATAGATTGTAAACTCTACTGGGGCTGGGACTGATGTGAATGGCCAAAATATTCACTGTAAAGCGCTACGGAATATGAGTGCGCTATATAAATAACTGGTAATAAATAAATAAATAACTGCACATCCGCAAGGCATCGGTGCAATTCCGGGTTATTGATGTTCAAGTGTTGTTCAAGTTGTTCAAATGTTCAAGAGGAGGCGTCCGTAGGAGATAGATGTCTCCTGTTAGCATTTGCAAGATCCGAGGGCTGCATCTGAGGGTGCAGCCTCGGATCACCATCGCAACCATTGGTCACAATTCACGATGGTTTCAGGCACAAGCTGAAGCTTACTAAGTGTGGCCAAAGGATCCGATGACACACCCCATTTTGAAGCATGGTAGTCAGTGCCACCCCCACTGCACCCCCCAAATGCAGGGGGCTGAGAGTGACATTGCAAGACCTGCTCTGCACATGCGCAGAATGGGTCTTGTGCCTACGCAGACCCCCATCGTATTTGTACACAAACCATCGGGTTTGCTTACAAATATGAATTATGCCCCATACACAAAGACCAGGGCATCTTCTCAATTCACTAGGAATAAGTGTCATCGCTTATTGCCTCAGTGATGTTATTGGCACTTAGTGAATGGATAGGCTGCATTATCAGTGATGTCACTTGTCCCTAATGAATGGATAGGCTGCACTCTCAGTGATGTCACCGGTTCCTAGTGAATGGATAGGCTGCACTCTCAGTGATGTCACCGGTTCCTAGTGAATGGATAGGCTGCATTCTCAGTGATGTCACTGGTTCCTAGTGAATGGATAGGCTGCACTCTCAGTGATGTCACTGGTTCCTAGTGAATGGATAGGCTGCACTCTCAGTGATATCAGTAGTTCCTAGTGAATTGTTAGGCTGCATTCTCAGTGATGTCGCTGTCGCTGGTTCCTAGTGAATGGATAGGCTGCACTCTCAGTGATGTCACTGGTTCCTAGTGAATGGATAGGCTGCATTCTCAGTGATGTCACCGGTTCCTAATGAATGGATAGGCTGCACTCTCAGTGATGTCACTGGTTCCTAGTAAATGGATAGGCTGCATTCTCAGTGATGTCACCAGTTCCTAATGAATGGATAGGCTGCACTCTCAGTGATGTCACTGGTTCCTAGTGAATGGATAGGCTGCACTCTCAGTGATGTCCCCGGTTCCTAGTGAATGGATAGGCTGCATTCTCAGTGATGTCACTGGTTCCTAGTGAATGGATAGGCTGCATTCTCAGTGATGTCACTGGTTCCTAGTGAATGGATAGGCTGCATTCTCAGTGATGTCACTGGTTCCTAGTGAATGGATAGGCTGCACTCTCAGTGATATCAGTAGTTCCTAGTGAATTGTTAGGCTGCATTCTCAGTGATGTCGCTGGTTCCTAGTGAATGGATAGGCTGCACTCTCAGTGATGTCACTGGTTCCTAGTGAATGGATAGGCTGCATTCTCAGTGATGTCACCGGTTCCTAATGAATGGATAGGCTGCACTCTCAGTGATGTCACTGGTTCCTAGTAAATGGATAGGCTGCATTCTCAGTGATGTCACCAGTTCCTAATGAATGGATAGGCTGCACTCTCAGTGATGTCACTGGTTCCTAGTGAATGGATAGGCTGCACTCTCAGTGATGTCCCCGGTTCCTAGTGAATGGATAGGCTGCATTCTCAGTGATGTCACTGGTTCCTAGTGAATGGATAGGCTGCATTCTCAGTGATGTCACTGGTTCCTAGTGAATGGATAGGCTGCATTCTCAGTGATGTCACTGGTTCCTAGTGAATGGATAGGCTGCATTCTCAGTGATATCACTGGTTCCTAGTGAATGGATAGGCTGCATTCTCAGTGATGTCACTGGTTCCTAGTGAATGGATAGGCTGCATTCTCAGTGATGTCACTGGTTCCTAGTGAATGGATAGGCTGCATTCTCAGTGATATCACTGGTTCCTAGTGAATGGATTGGCTGTATTCTCAGTGATGTCACTAGTTCCTAGTAAATGTTCCTGCAGTTGCCTATTAGAGAATATTGTGCCATTTATCTACACAACTCTTAAAAATACTGGGGCACATGTAGAATGAGACAGAAATTGTGTCAAGCTCGTAGCGCATTATTTGTTCCAGAAAAAAAAAAAGAGAGGAAATTTTGCTAGCTTTGCTGAGCACATTCGCCGGTGTATAATAGCCAGCATGCAATTGGATGGCCGAGGAAAGTGCGTTCTGGAGACCACCGGCTACCAACCTCCACCAGCTCCGAGTCCTCTTGCAGAGAGGGAATGGTTGCCAGCAGAAAGGGACACCCCTAAAAATATGCCCTCCCCCAAACCTCATTCTCTTCTTACAACAATTGATAAATTAAATCTCATTTTTGCACTGGTCTCCAAAATGAGGCCCAATGTTCCCCTACTCCAATAAGAACACCTTCACTCCACCCTACCCACTGCCTGTGAACAATTCTGCTGTGCGCCAGAAAAATCTAGGTGCACTTGCGCAAATTAAGGAGGGTGTTGCAGAGGTGTTGTGTAAATTACCTCCACAAAGGCTAGTAGACACTTCAAAGGGCCTCCAAGTTGAACGTATATATTTGTGGCAGGTTGAACGTATACGTGTGTTTACATTAGTATAATAGTTTAATAAAAAGGTAAACATTTAATAAATGTTTCGTCACTTTAACCACAAGGTATTTCTAATAGTTTATAGATTTTTGCATTGTCTGGTTCCACTAGAGGGAGCCAGAGAGGAGTCTCTTTTGAGGTAAGTGCTGTCGCATACAACATTCATGACAGGTAACACATTAGAACAGTGATCTCCAACCCGTAGCTCGCGAGCTACTGGTAGCTCGCCGTAGTATTTTCAGTAGCTCATAGAGCGCACGGGCTTGGGCAGTCACTGGCACTCCTCCTCCCTTCATTTTTAATATTGTGCCGGTCGTCAGCCAATCAGAGCTCGTGGACCGGCAGTGGCTGCCGGACCGAGAGTTTTGATTGGCTCACTTACCGGCACCATATTTTAAATGCCCGCCGCTGGAGACTCTGTCACCCTCACCGCAGCCGCTCTCCGGACATCACAGGAGAGGCGCGCGCTGCACTCTCCTCCCCTTCTATCCCTCATACAGGAGGAGCAGCAGCGGTGGCAGTAGAAGAAGCCAGCAAGGGTTAGCACTGTGTGGGGCACTGTATCGGACACTGCGGGTGGGGGGCATTTTATCTGGTGCTGCAGGGGGCATTTTAAATGCCACTGCGGGGGGAATTGTATCTGGCACTGGCGGGGGCATTATATGTGTATCTGGCACTGCTGGCAGCATTATTTGTATATCTGGCACTGCTGAGGGGCATTATTTGTATATCTGGCACTGCTGAGGGGCATTATATGTGTATCTGGCACTGCTGAGGGGCATTATTAGTGTATCTGGCACTACGTGGGGGGGCATTACTTGTAGTTGTGAGGACACACCCACTTTTGTGAGGCCACACCCACTTTTCGCAGGAACGCACGCGCATTGGGGAGAAGGGGTAGCTCCTTCAGTGGTTTTATTTTCCAAAAGTAGTTCGCACCCCAATTAAGGTTGGAGACCACTGCATTAGAACATACATGTCAAGTTTTACAGTAACTATTAACTAACTATTCCATACATTTATTTTTATTATACCCTTGGGGGGAAAAAAATAGATATTAGCTTCACCCACAATTTCACAAATGTTAGAAATAAAATGGCTCTTCATTTTTACCTCAAATTCTCACGCATGTGACTGTGCCGTTTCGAGTGTATATAATTATTTAAATAATATAATTTTCTGAGGTAAAATGACCAAAAAAAATGTCAGTTTGTCAGAATAAGTTTTGTGAATATTTCCTGAGTTATATCTACAAATAGATTACGGTCTCATTCATTATCTATTCCCTTTCTTTACACATTTATAAGACAACAAAAAAAGACATTTTGTTTCCCGAAATACAATTTTTTGAGAGACTGAAGGACGTATCCGATCTACGTGCCGGCTAATTCCTGACGGAAAAGGCATAAAATGGCATAAACTCCTTTGACATAGATTTTATGTTTTTCTTTCTTAGGGGCTTATTTATCAACAAGTGATAAAACTAAAAAATGGTGCCCCAGTCAATCAGCTGCCAATTGTCATGTGCTCAGATCCTGTCATGTGTTTGAAATATGACAGTTGGGAGCTGCTTGGCTGGAGCACCTTCTATCTTATGCAACAAGTTTTATCATTCACAGTGAGTTTTATCACTCGTTGATAAATAGGCCACTTAATTTGGTGCATGTTAAACATCACTATGATCCAATTAGGGCATATGCACAAGGGCCATCGTACTTCCCCATGTGATACTGAACAGAGCACAAATGTGGATTGTACAGTTGTAGTGATCACTAATCCCTTGCGGAGAATGGCAATACACTAGGGGGGAGATTAATCAAATCTTGGAGAGAGATAAAGTGGCAAAGCTCCCATTGTCATTTTTATAGCACTTTCTAGGGTATTCAATTATCCGCAAATTCGCAGCAATTTTTCGGCCAAATTTTTTTTGCGGCAATCGCCCGCAAATTGCTGCTAAAACGGCTTTTCGCGGGAACGCGCGCTACTGTTTTTCGACCTATTTAATTCCAAACGGGTTTAACGTGAAAATTGTTGCAGTGGAAAATGTAGGTGAAAATGGGGAAATCAGCCTGTACCCCAAAAAATGCTAAACTAACATAGGAAAACAGAAGAGAAGTGTGTTAGAGATCGCATTAGAGAGTTATGGGGACTTAAATTGTGTGAAATGGCTGTTATATGCATTTTTTTTAAAAATGCAAAGAAATGATAGAAAGCAAGTTTTTTGTGCAAAATAAATGATCTCATTAAATTTGGGGTACATGAAAATGGGTATAAGTATATATTTGGGTCATTTTAGGGTACTTTAAAAAAAAAAAGTGGAAACAGACCGATTATTCCCACCTGCAAGCCTAAAAACACCTGTCCCACTCATAAAGCACCCCAATATACCTGTCCCATACCTTGAACCCCAATTTCCATCACTTTGTACTTTTTCACCCCTAAAATTACATGTCATTATTAGCCAATTAAAAATAATTAAAAACTTCAATGTGCCTAATTAGTCATTAAGGGGCGTGTGTCCCAGGAGTTCTGTACCGTATCCAAACATTTTTACCTTAAAATAGTGACTTTTCCCAACTTTTCACCTGCTCAGAGTAGGTGAAGTGAAATTTGTGAAAAATTATCACCGAGAAATCTTCCGGAAAATTGAATAGGCTGTAATTGCGTTTTGCGGGAAAAGTCTGTTTTTTCGTGCGAAAAACTGGACTTTTCGCGCAGAAAGTCTGTTATTGCTGCTAATTGAATATCCCCCTTTATCTCTCTCCACGGTTTGATAAATCCCCCCCCCTAAAACTGATCATGACCGATCATTGTGAACAGATGACGGACCACAGAGTTAACGTGCTTGCAGCCTCCGAGATCCGTTACCCCTTTGCAATGCCAGTCCTGTTTCATTTCCTGTTGTGCGCCATTCGGAAGCGCACACAAACCGTTGACACTGTAACCTGTGACGCAATGCTTTACCCTGTGTTGGCTATTAAAGGGTTACAACAGAAAATGCAGGAGATGGTTGATAAAGAGCACTGCGGTGATTGTGAGATCAATGGGTCGCTGCCCTTCTGTCTCCTCCAGTCCTGTGGTACTGTAGGTTAATGGTAGATGCTGGTAGATACACTGTGTGCTGTCTTCTCGTGTGCTTAGTTGATTTGTGGCCCTCAAACCAGGGCTGATGGCAACGCGTTTCGCTTTTTGTTGTTTGGATCAGAAATATTCCTCTTCAACTTTGGGAAGTCTTTGCGGTGACGCTGGCAAGCGCCGGCGCACCAGGAGGCCTCATCCTACAGAGTCTGCTCTAAGCATTATTGCATAATTTTAGTTTAAATGTTCAGCGCGCAAATTGTGCGCATGGCCGCGGCTTCTTAGCAGCAGGAGCCCGTGTGGACACGCAGAATGCCCTTACTGTGCATATGGATAAAGTTGAATATCTCCGAGGGCATGGCGTGGAAGCCCGGTCGGGGCTTGACGTTGTCGTAATAATGATGAGTAATGAAGACCCCTGATGGGTTCATAGGGAAGCCCCAGAAGCCGTACAGGTGGACCTCGTCGCACAGTTCCAGGGCGGCGGTGACGAGGATCAGGCCGCTGCTGATGCGTTTGGCGCGCACGCCCTGGATGAGCCAAAACCGGGAGACATTGATGAGGTACTGGGGGTGGAAATAGTACACAGACTGCTGGGAATCAAAGTCATCGAGGACATACTTTACCCGGATGGAGACATCCGTGTTCCGGGTATTGTAGAAGGCGGGGAGGAGGATAGAAGCGTTTTCGTACCGCTGCAACACCTCGTAGAAAGGTTTCCGCCACTTCTCCAGCCTCTGGAACCTGTCAGGGAAAAACGTGATATCTATGAGTTAGCCAAGTCCGTGATACACAGGGCAACACCATAGTGAACACAGCCCACAGGGCACAACTGCTGGAGATATTATTCATAGGGATAATGGCAGAATATAATGAGGGAACGTTTAGGGGGACGCTAACATTATATTTTGTGCCGCTTACCATTGTAATAGTCTAATGGAAACATGAAGCAATTCACCTCATTTTTGTGAGGTGCCATTAAGAAGAGGTACCATTGTTTCCCTTCTCTTCCGCAGAATTACTTTATCATCAGCCTAATGTAATCATAATCTCGCAATGCAATATCTTGGGCGCATGGCCTAGGTGTAACATATACAGTATATAATTGTGTATGTGATTGGGTACGCTACCCCTCTCAGCATCACGCCTGCGTCAGACTTGAGTTATTGCATTTTATTGGAGGGTCACAGTCGAGTCACGGACGTGTCGCCGATAGTGGCTCAGTACAAAGACCTGTGTATACAAATACTGGCATATAGTTATTGGTGTATTGTAGGCTTGCTTCTCCTTACGCCTAGAGAGGCGGAACAAGGGAGGAAAGGACGGTAAGCCTAGGCTGAGTATAGTACGGGCGCAATCATGTATCTCTTACAGGTACTGGAGAGCTGGTGAGACAATCCTCAGCGATCGCAATTATCTATCTAGCCGCTTCTGATTGGTTAATGGCATACTGACCCCTCCCGCTGACAGTAGTACAAACACTAGTGTTGCGGCTATATTATAAGAAGTTCAATCTGTCCTATCTTCATGAATTACTGACGTTTCTATTCCGTCTACAGCAGAAAAGAATATTCACGTCGGATTTTTAAAGACTAAGACAACCGATATTTGTATTTCATTTAACTTAATTTAATTTATTTAATTTCATTAATCTATATAACAATTGTTCAACTGAGTCAGACACGAGCAGCGGGAGGAAAACGTCTCTTTTCCGAGACATGAGTCGCATTACACGGGAAAGATCTGCAAACATAAGGCTCAGATTTATCAAGCTTTGGAGAGTGCTAAATAGCATGGAGATAAAGTACCAGCCAATCAGTTCCTAACTGCCATGTTACAGGCTGTGTATGAAAAATGACAGTTAGGAGCTGATTGGCTCGTATTTTATATATCCGTGCAATTTATCTCTCCAAGGCTTGATAAATCTGGGCCACAGATCTCTCCCCACTAACGGTTTGCACTGCAGGGGAAACGGAGAGACGGGACTGCAGGAAAGTGCTTTCTGGGATAAGAGGGATGCCCCTCCACCCGGCTAAGGTACAATATACTAGTTACATCTATGGGCCTTCATCCATATGTCTCAGGAAGTTCCAGTCAGAAGGAAACATGGTTTCACCCAGAAAGACTGGGAAGGGTTACAGCCAGGAGGTGGCTGCAGTTGCTGAGATACCGGGGTAATCACGCTGCATTGTGCGCATAAGTGGGAGCCCATTGTATGATATTGTGCCGGAGCAGACTTCCCGGAGCCAGCTGCAGGGGGCTGCTGACAATGTGAGCCGACACGGCAAAAGAGCGTAACATTAACCCCGTATCCTCACATCCTGCACGTATATATGTATGTATGACATAAATGGCTTCATCTTTGTCACTAAGGGTTAGCTCATGGGTCTTCCACCTGTGTCACTCCAGCTGCTGTGAAACTACACATCCCAGCATGCCCTGACACAGTTTTGCTTTTGAGGTATGCTAAAACTGAGGCAGTGCATGCTGGGATGTGTAGTTCCACAACAGCTGGAGGGCAGCAGGTTGAAGACCCATGGGTTAGGTAATGCCCCAGCAGAATGGCCCTCACTCAGATGTGGAGGGAGGTGCTATCGCTGCTGCTTACATAGATGCAGCAGCACTAGCACTAATTATTACCAATCTGAACGGCGTTCTAGGACACCAACGGGCAGCTGCGTGACACATGGGGCCGCTGTAGCTGTTACCTAGAGGCCAGAAATTGTATATCCTCTGACGGAGACCCTGGCCTCTTTCCTCCCCTGTAAAGGAGGAGAAACGTAGACCGTCGCTGCCCCCTGCCTGCCCTTAAACAACACCAGACTGTCAATCAACGACAGTCTGATGCCGACCTGCGTCCATTGTTTCGTCTGTCGGAAGTCTAGGAATGAGACCTGTTCTCTGGGACTTCAGAGGCGACGGAGAACTGAGGACCTTTTATTATTAGCAGAAGACGGGAAAGGGGATGGCCCTTTATTAAGTAACCCTCCACAGGGCTGTCTTTTAGTATGAGCTCAATGGGCAGTTGCCAAAGGGCCCCAGATGTATAAGGGCCCTAGGCTGATAGCTGAGGGTTCCCTTTTTCCGGGGGTACCAGATTTTTTTAAATCGTCCCTGGGGAACTGGAGATATTTGACTACAAAGCAGTGGTCCCATTCGGGACTGTTAATTGTGCTTTCCAGCCAGATATCTCGGGTTCTGTCTGACTTAGAATTTATCTGATGGCATACACCAAAAACTGGGACTCTCCCCTTTCAGTGGGCACTGGCAGCTTGTCTCTACTGTGCCCAGAACCAGAGATATCAGCCTTCCAGCAGCTGGTCCCTGCTCCAGCTCCACACGCCTGGTATACAGTTTTATATGTTCGTCAGTGGCTTGCTCTGGCTCCTGAATTCTGATCCCCAAGTCCCTAGAACCTTCTGAAAGGTGTCCCCAGCACCTTCTGAAAGGTGTCCCTTAGTACCTCCTGAAAGGTGTCCCCAGTACCTCCTGAAAGGTGTCCCCAGTACCTCCTGAAAGGTGTCCCCAGTACCTCCTGAAAGGTGTCCCCAGTACCTCCTGAATTCTGATCCCCAAGTCCCCAGAACCTTCTGAAAGGTGGGACTCTCTAGTTTTTTATCGCATTGAAAGCTAAGAAATCTATTTCCAGGAACTGGAGATATCTGTAGTCAGGGAAGCTGCCCTCCCACCAGAAAACGATGAATATTAAGCCCACTCCACTATCCACCCCTCCCCTGTGTATTAAACACCCCCTATCACCCTGGAAGTCATGTACCAGGGCCCCTTCATTCAGCACAATGCCCCCTTCTACAGTTTAGTGTTCTCCCTCCCGCCCCATCTCCCACCATCTGTGCAGTAAAAGAGTAATCAGCAGAAATTACTGCTCCAGGTCCTACATGCTGAGCGGAAGATAGAACGCCCCCTGCCGCCCGCGGAACATCAAAGCTGCCGCTGATAGCACCCCCCACCCCTACCACTGGAGGATGGGTAGGGGCCCCAGTGCGTTGCTGTGCCCAGGGGCCCACACTGCTGTTAAGACGGCCCTGACCCTCCCCACCACTCTCATTTCAATGGTGCTGGAGGTGAAGGGTCAGATTCAGAGGTTGATGCGGACGCGGACGCATCTGTTCCATTGGCGGTCGCCTGTTTGCGACATTATGCAAATGCAGCTACTAAGCCCCTGCCTGGCGTACATACGTGCATCTGAATGGGGATGACTGAGAGGCCTGCCATCAGCGACCATAGACGCTGAAATACCGGCCTGAGCAATCGGTCACACCATCGGTACTTTCACCCGGCACTACTGCAGGTGCAGTTTTTCTGTCCAGCTATGGGATACGGTCATTAGGGGGACACGGTGCACTAATTGGGGTTCCCCGTCACTTCACAAAGAAAACACCAAAAAAGTAAAAAAACTCATGTCAACCTAATGACCCATCACCCCAGCTATGGCCTCTTATGTGAGCAGTTGAGTGTCTGTGTACGCTTTCACCGACGCAGTGGCGACATCAGAAAATGTTTTCAGCCTGCACATGCCTCTGACTCACACTGCGTATGCGTCCTGATGGTAACCGCTCACAGATGCAGATGGAAACTGCACACGGATAGATGCAATTTCGGTGTCCGTTTCTGGGTAGTACTGAGGGTGGCTAGCCAGGCGCGGGCGTGTCACGTTCAGCGACTGCGTCTAAATATGCAGCCTCTGATGGTGCGACCAAGGTACATCCTGATACTCACAGCGTCACTCTGAATCAGGCTCAGTGTGTTACAGGGGGTAATTCAGACCTGATCGCAGCAGCAAATTTGTTAGCAGTTGGGCAAAACCATGGCCCTCATTCCGAGTTGTTCGCTCGTTAGTGTTTTTCGCAACGGAGCGATTAGTTGCAAACTGCGCATGCACAATGTTCACAGTGCGTCTGCGCCAAGTAAATTTGCAAAAAAGTTTGGTATTTTACTCACGGCTTAACGAAGAAATTTCTTCGTTCTGGTGATCGGAGTGAGATTGACAGGAAGTGGGTGTTTCTGGGCGGAAACTGTCCGTTTTATGGGTGTGTGCGAAAAAAAACGCAGGCGTGTCAGGGAAAACCGCGGGAGTGGCTGGAGAAACAGGGGAGTGTCTGGGCGAACGCTGGGTGTGTTTGTGACGTCAAACCAGGAACGAAACTGACTGAACTGATCGCAGTGGCAGAGTAAGTCTGGAGCTACTCAGAAACTGCAAAGAAATTTCTATTCTGCGATTCTTTCGTTCGCAATTCTGCAAAGCTAAAATACACTCCCAGAGGGCGGCGGCTTAGCGTGTGTAATGCTGCTAAAAGCAGCTAGCGAGCTAACAACTCGGAATGAGGGCCAATGTGCACTGCAGGTGGGGCAGATATAACATGTGCAGAGAGAGTTAGATTTGGGTGGGTTATATTGTTTCTGTGCAGGGTAAATACTGGCTGCTTTATTTTTACACTGCAATTTAGATTTCAGTTTGAACACGCCCCACCCAAATCTAAAGGTCCGTACACATTAGACGATGTCGCTCTGTGAGCGACGTCGTCTAATGTTTCCCCTCCCGGGCCGGCCGGTCGGCGGCCGACTGTACACACTGAGCGATATGACTGCTCATTTCGCTCAGTGACGTCACGCCTCCGCCAGCCCTGCATGCAGGTCGTGGACGACAGTCCAGATCCTGCATGCATGCAATGGCGACAGCGACGATCGTTGCCGACCCGCGGGGCCGCGCATCGGTCGTCGCTGGCGACATACACACTTGCCGATAAAATGAGCGACGTCGCTCAGGGAGGGGGAAAATGAGCAATGTCGCTCATTTTATCGGCAAGTGTATATGGGCCTTAACTCTCTCTGCACATGTTACATATGCCTCCCCTGCAGTGCACATGGGCCCTCATTCCGAGTTGTTCGCTCGCAAGGCGAATGTAGCAGAGTTACACACGCTAAGCCGCCGCCTACTGGGAGTGAATCTTAGCTTCTTAAAATTGCGACCGACGTACGCGCAATATTGCGATTACAAACGAGTTAGCAGTTTCTGAGTAGCTTCAGACTTACTCTGCCTGTGCGATCAGTTCAGTGCTTTTCGTTCCTGGCTGACGTCATAAACACACCCAGCGTTCGCCCAGGCACTCCCACCGTTTCTCCGGCCACTCCTGCGTTTTTTCCGGAAACGGTAGCGTTTCCAGCCACACGCCCCTAAAACGCCGTGCATCCGCCCAGTAAAACCCATTTCCTGTCAATCACAATGCGAACGTCGGAGCGATGAAAATGCCGTGAGTAAACTTACTTTCATCATAGTAAAGTTACTTGGCGCAGTCGCAGTGCGAACATTGCGCATGCGCACTAAGAGAATTCTCACTGCGATGCGATGAAAAACTCCGAGCGAACAACTCGGAATGAGGGCCATGGTTTTGCCGAACTGCTAACAAATTTGCTGCTGCGATCAACTCTGAATTAGGCCCACAGTCACTTATATGACAACTAATATCTCAAAGGGTCCCGCTGGGTGTACAGGGGGTCTCAGGAGATACGTAGCAACGGGAATATAACGATCACATGACTGACCTGTCTGTTATAATACTCGGGTTGATTGTCACCACATCTGTCTTCATACCTACATCTGCCACATACTTATGAGATATAGGGGGCAGGTTGCATCTGAAAAAAGAACAACACACAAAACAGAGTGAACAGTGGCACAGTGGTTAGCATTGCTGCCTTACAGCCCTGAGGTCATGGGTCCGATTCTCCCAAGGGCCCTATCTGTGGAAAGGGTGATCTGATTTCCTCCCAAAAAACATACTGTACTGATTGGTCAGCTGGCTTCTGCCAAACCTGTGCTAGGGAATTTAGATAGTAAGCTCACTGGGGCATAGACTGATGTGAATGTCTGAATCATTCTGTAAAGCGCCGAGTAATAAGTGGGTGCAATACCAATAGTCCATTGCCTACATATGACCACTTTTACCAGTCTTATGCCAAAACATGATGAAATACTATGCATACGCTTGTCCAGCCAGGGCCGTAACTACGTTTGTGCCCCGAGGACGCAACTGGTCGCATCCCCGTTCCAGCGGCATTGTAATGAGTCAAAATGACTCATTCCAAGCCGCCTGAGCAAGGAGACTAGAAGAGCAGAAGCTCCGGAGGCAGGGGAGAAGGAGGAGGAGGGAGCCGCAGCAGCGCACTGTAATTGGTGGCGGCGCCGCCGCTGCAGCTGTCCCTCTCCTTCCAAATACTAGGCTGGTCGCCGCCGCTGTGAATGCTGGGATGCGCTCCCCTCATCCCAGCATTCACAGCGGCGGAGGCCAGCCTATGTGGAAGGAGACGGACAGCTGCAGCGGCGCCGCCACCATTTACATTGCGCTGCTGCGGCTCCCGAGTCCCCCTCCCTCCTCCTCCTCCTCTTTCCCTGTCTGGGATTTACCAGCACCGAGCCTGACTGCCTGAGCCAGCGGGGAGAGAGTATCTATCTATCTATCTATCTATCTATCTATCTATCTGTCTACCTATCTGTCTATTTATCCAAGGCCATAACTAGGTGGCAGACAACGCATATGTCTGTTTTAATGTGTAAAAGGTGGACTCTGTCGTAATGTGTAAAAAAGGGGACTCTACCTGCCGTAATGTGTAAAAAGGGGGACGCTGTCTGCCGTAATGTGTAAAAAAGGGGGACGCTGTCTGCCGTAATGTGTAAAAAAGGGGACGCTGTCCGCCGTAATGAGTAAAAAGGGGACGCTGTCTGCCGTAATGTGTAAAAAGGGGGACGCTGTCTGCCGTAATGTGTAAAAAAGGGGGATGCTGTCTGCCGTAATGTGTAAAAAAAGGGGACACTGTCTGCCGTAATGTGCTGGCTGCCGTAATGTGTACAAAGGGGACGCTGTCTGCCGTAATGTGTAAAAAGGGGGACGCTGTCTGCCGTAATGTGTAAAAAAGGGGGATGCTGTCTGCCGTAATGTGTAAAAAAAGGGGACACTGTCTGCCGTAATGTGTAAAAAGGGGACGCTGTCTGCTGTAATTGTAAAAAGGGGACGCTGTCTGCCGTAATGTGTAAAAAGGGGACGCTGTCTGCCGTAATGTGTAAAAAGGGGAACTGTCTGCCATAATGTGTAAAAAGGGGAACTGTCAGCTGTAATGTGTAAAAAGGGGGACGCTGTCTGCCGTAATGTGTAAAAAGGGGGACGCTGTCTGCTGTAATGTGTAAAAAGGGGGACGCTGTCTGCCGTAATGTGTAAAAAGGGGGACGCTGTCTGCTGTAATGTGTAAAAAGGGGGACGCTGTCTGCCGTAATGTGTAAAAAGGGGGACGCTGTCTGCTGTAATGTGTAAAAAGGGGAACACTGTCTGTCATAATGTGTAAAAAGGGGGACGCTGTCTGTCGTAATGTGTAAAAAGGGGACGCTGTCTGCTGTAATGTGTAAAAAGGGGACGCTGTCTGCCGTAATGTGTAAAAAGGGGACGCTGTCTGCCGTAATGTGTAAAAAGGGAACGCTGTCTGCCGTAATGTGTAAAAAGGGGGACTGTCTGCGGTAATGTGTAAAAAGGGGACGCTGTCCGCCGTAATGTGTAAAAAGGGGACGCTGTCCGCCGTAACGTGTAAAAAGGGGATGCTGTCTGCCGTAATGTGTAAAAAGGGCACGCTGTCTGCCGTAATGTGTAAAAAGGGGACGCTGTCTGCCGTAATGTGTAAAAAAGGGACGCTGTCCACCGTAATGTGTAAAAAGGGGACGCTGTCTGCCAAAATGTGTAAAAAGGGAACGCTGTCTGCCGAAATGTGTAAAAAGGGCACGCTGTCTGCCATAATGTGTAAAAAGGGGACGCTGTCTGCCGAAACGTGTAAAAAGGGAACGCTGTCCGCCGTAATGTGTAAAAAGGAAACGCTGTCCGCCGTAATGTGTAAAAAGGGGACGCTGTCTGCCGTAATGTGTAAAAAGGGGGACTGTCTGCCGTAATGTGTAAAAAGGGCATGCTGTTTGCCGTAATGTGTAAAAAGGGGGACGCTGTCTGCGGTAATGTGTAAAAAGGGGACGCTGTCTGCTGTAATGTGTAAAATGGGGGACTGTCTGCCGTAATGTGTAAAAAGTGGAACTGTCTGCCGTAATGTGTAAAAAGGGGACGCTGTCAGCCGTAATGTGTAAAAAGGGGACGCTGTCTGCCGTAATGTGTAAAAAGGGGATGCTGTCAGCTGTAATGTGTAAAAAGGGGGACACTGTCTGCTGTAATGTGTAAAAAGGGGGACGTTGTCTGCCGTAATGTGTAAAAAGGGAACACTGTCTGCCGTAATGTGTAAAAAGGGGGACGCTGTCTGCCATAATGTGTAAAAAGGGGACGCTGTCTGCTGTAACGTGTAAAAAGGGAATGCTGTTTGCCGTAATGTATAAAAAGGGGGACTGTCTGCCGTAATGTGTAAAAAGGGGACGCTGTCTGCCGTAATGTGTAAAAAGGGGACGCTGTCTGCCGTAATGTGTAAAAAGGGGACACTGTCTGCCGTAATGTGTAAAAAGGAGGACGCTGTCTGCCGTAATGTATAAAAAGGGCACGCTGTCTGCCGTAATGTGTAAAACGGAGGACGCTGTCTGCCGTAATGTGTAAAAAGGAACGCTGTCTGCCGTAATGTGTAAAAAGGGCACGCTGTCTGCCTTAATGTGTAAAAAGGGGACGCTGTCTGCCGTAATGTGTAAAAAGGGCACGCTGTCTGCCGTAATGTGTAAAAAGGGAACGCTGTCTGCCGTAATGTGTAAAAAGGGGACACTGTCTGCCGTAATGTGTAAAAAGGAGGACGCTGTCTGCCGTAATGTGTAAAAAGGGCACGCTGTCTGTCGTAATGTGTAAAACGGAGGACGCTGTCTGCCGTAATGTGTAAAAAGGAACGCTGTCTGCTATAATGTGTAAAAAGGGCACGCTGTCTGCCTTAATGTGTAAAAAGGGGACGCTGTCTACCGTAATGTGTAAAAAGGGCACGCTGTCTGCCGTAATGTGTAAAAAGGGAACGCTGTCCACCGTAATGTGTAAAAAGGGGACGCTGTCTGCCGTAATGTGT
This sequence comes from Pseudophryne corroboree, assembly GCF_028390025.1. Classification (NCBI taxonomy): domain Eukaryota; kingdom Metazoa; phylum Chordata; class Amphibia; order Anura; family Myobatrachidae; genus Pseudophryne; species Pseudophryne corroboree. The sequence goes on along the minus strand of NC_086444.1, from coordinate 40,511,341 downwards.
AAAAAGGGGGGCTGTCTGCCGTAATGTGTAAAAAGTAGAGATGAGCGGGTTCGGTTCCTCGAGATCCGAACCCCCCGAACTTCACCCATTTTACACGGTTCCGAGGCAGCCTCGGATCTTCCTGCCTTGCTCGGTTAACCCGAACGAGGCCGAACGTCATCATCCTGCTGTCGGATTCTCGCGAGATTCGTATTCTATATAAAGAGCCACACGTCGCCGCCATTTTCACTTGTGCATATGAGATTGAACGGAGAGGACGTGGCTGCGTTCTCTCCCTGAAAAGCTCCGTAATCTGTGCTCAGTGTGCTGCAAATATCTGTGCTCAGTGTGCTGCAAATATATGTGCTCAGTGTGCTTAAAATATCTACGTTCTCTGCCTGAAAACACTCCATATCTGTGCTCAGTGTGCTGCAAATATCTGTGCTCAGTGTGCTGCAAATATCTGTGCTCAGTGTGCTGAAAATATCTACGTTCTCTGCCTGAAAACGCTCCATATCTATGCTCAGTGTGCTGCAAATATCTGTGCTCAGTGTGCTTTATTGTGGGGACTGGGGACCACCAGTATATAATTAATTATACTTATAGTAGTACAGTACAGCAGGCCATTGCTGTATCTTGCAGCTCTGTGTCACTGCAAGTATCCATTCCATATCTGTGCTGCATTTTTGTGAGCAGTATATTGTATTACAGTGCAGCATTTTGGTGACCCAACAGTATATAGTTGTGTACAGTAGGCCATTGCTGTATCTTGCAGCTCTGTGTCACTGCAAGTATCCATTCCATATCTGTGCAGCATTTTTGTGAGCAGTATATATAGTATTACAGTGCAGCATTTTGGTGACCCAACAGTATATAGTTGTGTACAGTAGGCCATTGCTGTATCTTGCAGCTCTGTGTCACTGCAAGTATCCATTCCATATCTGTGCTGCATTTTTGTGAGCAGTATATAGTATTACAGTGCAGCATTTTGGTGACTCAACAGTATATAGTTGTATATAGTAGGCCATTGCTGTATCTTGCAGCTCTGTGTCACTGAGTGCACGTATCCATTCCATATCTGTGCGGCATTTTTGTGAGCAGTATATATAGTATTATAGTGCAGCATTTTGGTGACCCAACAGTATATAGTTGTGTACAGTAGTCCATTGCTGTATCTTGCAGCTCTGTGTCACTGCAAGTATCCATTCCATATCTGTGCGGCATTTTTGTGAGCAGTATATATAGTATTACAGTGCAGCATTTATATTACTATATATTACTATATTATTTAGATATGTTACTGGCATATAATTCCACACATTAAAAAATGGAGAACAAAAATGTGGAGGGTAAAATAGGGAAAGATCAAGATCCACTTACACCTAGTGCTGAAGCTGCTGCCACTAGTCATGGCCGAGACGATGAAATGCCATCAACGTCGTCTGCCAAGGCCGATGCCCAATGTCATAGTACAGAGCATGTAAAATCCAAAAAACAAAAGTTCAGTAAAATGACCCAAAAATCTAAATTAAAATCGTCTGATGAGAAGCGTAAACTTGCCAATATGCCATTTACGACACGGAGTGGCAAGGAACGGCTGAGGCCCTGGCCTATGTTCATGGCTAGTGGTTCAGATTCACATGAGGATGAAAGCACTCATCCTCCTGCTAGAAAGCTGAAAATACTTAAGCTGGCAAAAGCACAGCAAAGAACTGTGCGTTCTTCTAAATCACAAATCCCCAAGGAGAGTCCAACTGTGTCGGTTGCGATGCCTGACCTTCCCAACACTGGACGGGAAGAGGTGGCTCCTTCCACCATTTGCACGCCCCCTGCAAGTGCTGGAAGGAGCACCCACAGTCCAGTTCCTGATAGTCAAATTGAAGATGTCACTGTTGAAGTACACCAGGATGAGGATATGGGTGTTGCTGGCGCTGAGGAGGAAATTGACAAGGACGATTATGATGGAGAGGTGGTTTGTTTAAGTCAGGCACCCGGGGAGACACCTGTTGTCCGTGGGACGAATATGGCCATTGACATGCCTGGTCAAAATATAAAAAAAAATCACCTCTTCGGTGTGGAATTATTTTAACAGAAATGCGGACAACAGGTGTCAAGCCGTGTGTTGCCTTTGTCAAGCTGTAATAAGTAGGGGTAAGGGCGTTAACCACCTAGGAACATCCTCCCTTATACGTCACCTGGAGCGCATTCATCAGAAGTCATTGATAAGTTCAAAAACTTTGGGTGACAGCGGAAGCAGTCCACTGACAACTAAATCCCTTCGTCTTGTAACCAAGCTCCTGCAAACCACACCACCAACTCCCTCAGTGTCAATTTCCTCCTTACCCAGGAAAGCCAATAGTCCTGCAGGCCATGTCACTGGCAATTCTGACGAGTCCTCTCCTGCCTGGGATTCCTCCGATGCATCCTTGAGTGTAACATCTACTGCTGCTGGCGCTGCTGTTGTTGCTGCTGGGAGTCGATCGTCATCCCAGAGGGGAAGTCGGAAGACCACTTGTACTACTACCAGTAAGCAACTGACTGTCCAACAGTCCTTTGCGAGGAAGATGAAATATCACAGCAGTCATCCTGCTGCAAAGCGGATTACTCAGGTCTTGGCAGCTGCGTTGGTGTTAAACGTGTGTCCGGTATCCACCGTTAATTCACAGGGAATTAGAGAATTGTTTGAGGTACTGTGTCCCCGGTACCAAATACCATCTAGGTTCCACTTCTCTAGGCAGGCGATACGAGAATGTACACAGACGTCAGAAAAAGAGTATGGTGAATGACCCGCGCTTCAATTGAAATTGTGAAGCTGCTCCTTTAGATTATTAGTAGCAATGAAACAAAATGAGAGGAGCGCTAAATGAATTAAAATCACAATGAAAATAAAAATAAAAATCACAATGAATTAAGCGCTTAAGGTGTTTGCAATTTTTATTTTTATTTTCATTGTGATTTTAATTCATTTAGCGCTCCTCTCATTTTGTTTCATTGTCAGAAAAAGAGTCACCAGTGTCCTAAAAAATGTAGTTGTACCCAATGTCCACTTAACCACGGACATCTGGTCAAGTGGAGCAGGGCAGACTCAGGATTATATGACTGTGACAGCCCACTGGGTAGATGTATTGCCTCCCGCAGCAAGAACAGCAGCGGCGGCACCAGTAGCAGCATCTTGCAAACGCCAACTCGTGCCTAGGCAGGCTACGCTTTGTATCACCGCTTACCATAAGAGGCACACAGCTGACAACCTCTTACGGAAACTGAGGAACATCATCGCAGAATGGCTTACCCCAATTGGACTCTCCTGGGGATTTGTGACATCGGACAACGCCACCAATATTGTGCGTGCATTACATGTGGGCAAATTCCAGCATGTCCCATGTTTTGCACATACATTGAATTTGGTGGTGCAGAATTTAAAAAAAAAACGACAGGGGCGTGCAAGAGATGCTGTCGGTGGCCCGAAGAATTGCGGGCCACTTTCGGCATTCAGCCACCGCGTGCCGAAGACTGGAGCACCAGCAAACACTCCTGAACCTGTTACAGAACAAAAAAAATAAAAATATAGCCAAGCGCTCAGTCACTCCAAACCCATGTGCTGCCAGCAAATTAAGGCTACTCAACCTTAGAAAATCAGATTTCTGATGAAGCCGCTGAACCCGGAGGGAGGCGGAGAAACGTGTAAAAGGACTCACGTTACTTTTATCCATACCACCGCTAGTGGATACGCTCACCGCCAATTGCAGCTCCAAGCCGTTTCACATCTACATATGGACTTGATCCTCCAGAGATGACTGCCCTCTAAGGTTATAAGCACCAGCAGCCGGGAGGAGTCCTGTGTACATATCTAGCTGGAGAGTGCGGTGAGAATAATTACCTTGTCTGGCCAGACGATTCAAATAAGTCTATTTTGTCATGCTCAATATAGACGGTTATTGACTGCTAAACGGACTGTTCTATAATCTGTGGTTTTCAAGAAATATCTAACTACGGCTATCAGGGACACCAACCAGCCGCAGGAATCAGTGTGTTTCATGTCACGTTGGTATAGTGACATAACATTATTAAGCACTGAATAGATTGCCAGTGCTAAAATGGATTGATCAATCTAGTGTGTCTGTGAAGTTATTCATGAGAAGTGTGACTGTTACTTATTAGTTACAAAAGAAAGTTGTTTAGAGTGCCATATTGTTACATTCCTTTAGCGATTTAGTGATATTAATTCCTGACTGAGCCTCTATACATTCTTGTGTTTATTCAGACAGATATTTTAGGTGGGAGTGATTCCTTGTGGATGTATTAATTCAGTTTTAGTGTGTCTATTCACATTTAAGAGATTTTATTAGAAGAACAGGCTGTGTCATATATGTTTTTTAAATTTTAGTATACCAGTCATTTAAATTCACCGGCCGGTGGTTTTGGATTCTTGAATGTAATTTTAGAATGAAATAGTAATATCAGTAAATAATAAAAAAAAAAAAAATCTTTGCCCAACTTATGTGCGCTGCAATACTCCTGAACCTGCCCCGCCATCATCTGAAACAAGAGGTGGTAACGAGGTGGAATTCAACCCTCTATATGCTTCAGAGGATGGAGGAACAGCAAAAGGCCATTCAAGCCTATACATCTACCTACGATATAGGCAAAGGAGGGGGAATGCACCTGACTCAAGCGCAGTGGAGAATGAGTTCAACGTTGTGCAAGGTTCTGCAACCCTTTGAACTTGCCACACGTGAAGTCAGTTCAGACACTGCCAGCCTGAGTCAGGTCATTCCCCTCATCAGGCTTTTGCAGAAGCAGCTGGAGAGATTGAAGGAGGAGCTGAAACGGAGCGATTCCGCTAGGCATGTGGGACTTGTGGATGGAGCTCTTCATTCGCTTAACCAGGATTCACGGGTGGTCAATCTGTTGAAATCAGAGCACTACATTTTGGCCACCGTGCTTGATCCTAGGTTTAAAGCCTACGTTGTATCTCTCTTTCCGGCAGATACAAGTCTGCAGAGGTTCAAAGACCTGCTTGTGAGACACTTGTCAAGTCAAGCGGAACATGACCCGTCAACATCTCCTCCTTCACATTCTCCCAACTGGGGCTGCGAGGAAAAGGCTAAGAATTCCGAGCCCACCCGCTGGCGGTGATGCAGGGCAGTCTGGAGTGAGTGCTGACATCTGGTCCGGACTGAAGGACCTGCCAACAATTACTGACATGTCGTCTTCTACTGTCACTGCATATGATTCTGTCACCATTGAAAGAATGGTGGAGGATTATATGAGTGACCGCATCCAATTAGGCACGTCAGACAGTCCGTACGTATACTGGCAGGAAAAAGAGGCAATTTGGAGGCCCTTGCACAAACTTGCTTTATTTTACCTAAGTTGCCTCCCCTCCAGTGTGTACTCCGAAAGAATGTTTAGTGCAGCCCGTCACCTTGTCAGCAATCGGCGTACGAGGTTACTTCCAGAAAATGTGGAGATGATGTTCATCAAAATTAATTATAATCAATTCCTCCGTGGAGACATTCACCAGCAATTGCCTCCAGAAAGTACACAGGGACCTGAGATGGTGGATTCCAGTGGGGACGAATTAATACTCTGTGAGGAGGATGTACACAGTGAAAGGGGTGAGGAATGGACATCTTGCCTCTGTAGAGCCAGTTTGTGCAAGGAGAGATTGACTGCTTCTTTTTTGGTGGGGGCCCAAACCAACCAGTCATTTCAGCCACAGTCGTGTGGCAGACCCTGTGGCTGAAATGATGGGTTTGTTAAAGTGTGCATGTCCTGTTTAGACAACATAAGGGTGGGTGGAAGGACCCAAGGACAATTCCATCTTGCACCTCTTTTTTTATTTATTTATCTCTGCATCATGTGATGTTTGGGGATAATTTTTGAAGTGCCATCCTGTCTGACACTGCAGTGCCACTCCTAGATGGGCCAGGTGTTTGTGCTGCCCACTTGGGTCGCTTAGATTAGTCATCCAGCGACCTCGGTGCAAATTTTAGGACTAAAAATAATATTGTGAGGTGTTCAGAATAGACTGGAATGAGTGGAAATTATGGATATTGAGGTTAATAATACTATGGGATCAATATGACCCCCAAATTCTATGATTTAAGCTGTTTTTGAGGTTTTTTTAAAAAAAAAACACCCGAATCCAAAACACACCCGAATCTGATAAAAAAATTTCAGGGAGGTTTTGCCAAAACGCGTCCGAATCCAAAACACGGCCGCGGAACCGAATCCAAAACCAAAACATAAAACCCGGAAAATTTCTGGTGCACATCTCTAGTAAAAAGGGGACGCTGTCTGCCGTAATGTGTAAAAAGGGGGACGCTGTCTGCGGTAATGTGTAAAAAGGGGACGCTGTCTGCCTGTTATGCACACCAGTGCCTGCAGGAATGTACTGGTGTTTGAACTGTTATACACACCAGTGCCTGCAGGAATGTACTGGTGTCTGAACAGAGAGGGATGCAAAACAAATGAACTCACAGACAGACTGGGAAATATGACATAACGTACACAGAAGGTGATAGGGTAACAAAACCAACACAGAGTGAACAGAGAAGCCCAGAGGCTAAGAAACTGGGTGTCTCCCTAGTATTAGAAATGCTCAGATGGAAAAAGCAAGATGTTGTGTTTTAATACGTAGAGAACCCGAAATGCTGTTGCTAAGGGCAACAGCAAAACCCTAAAGGGTTACCAACGGGTGTGGCAGTAAACTCCTTGGTCAGAGATGGAATAATAGACACAAGGAGAGTCTCCACAATCCTAATTCTCACTTGCAGGGCCCAGGTTCAGCTTACTGCCACTAAACTGACACATGGACGCCCTGCACAGTGAGAGAGGATTATGCAGGCAGGTCTGAAAGTACAGCCACAAACCTGCTGGGTTCACAGAATAGCAAAAGAACCTCAGCAGGCTAAACGACTGACTCCAGTCTTACTGCTGGGTCTGGATTGGCAGAGTGTAGTACCAAATGCCCAGGCCTATTTGCAGTAAGCAACAACAAAATACAAAGCTACACAGTACTGGCTAACTTTCAGGAACTGACTAACCAACAAAGATTCAGCAGCATCTGCTTAACCTGAGAAGAGGCCTTATAAAGCAGGTGCTGTCCACGCCCCCCTCAGACCTCACAGACTGTGAGCACAAAAACCAGCACCGGATCCCATGCCTGTAACCACTGCACAGCAAAAGACCCGAACCGGAGTATCAGCTGCGCTCAGGTTACTCCGCTAGCACTTGTCTCCCGGTTGCCATGACGACGTGGCAGCACAGGGCAGGAGACCCTAACACTGCCGTAATGTTTAAAAAGGGGACACTGTCTGCCGTAATGTGTAAAAACGGGACGCTGTCTGCGGTAATGTGTAAAAAGGGGACACTGTCTGCCATAATGTGTAAAAGGTGGGCGCTGTCTGCCGTAATGTGTAAAAAGGGGACGCTGTCTGCCGTAATGTGTAAAAGGGGCTCTACCTGGTGTAGTGGCGCTACTGTGCGGTGTCATTTGAATAATGGCGACTACTGTGCATCGTAATGTGAATTGGTATTATTTTGTGACCACACCCCTTCCCCATGAAGCGACGCCCCTATATTTTTGGCACGCACCTACGGCGCGCACTGACCCTATTTTACATGGGGGAGGGGGGTGCCAATGCCGTTTCTTGTAAACAGTGCTAAAATGTCTAGTTACGGTTGTGTCCAGCATATCATCTCATGGCCGCCTCAGTCCAATGCCCACTGTATTCAGACATGTGGTCAGTTTAGCAGCCTTATGCCCACTACAGACAATTATCTACCAAATGTATGCATCCTTAGAGCCACAAGGGCACAATGCAGTGCCCAGCTCTGTGGCCAACCTACCAGCTTCATGCCAATCTCATACAGACATATATTCCCATTTAGGATTGGTGGATGCCCTCTGAAAATCAGATTCATTGTAATCTTCCCCCCAAATAGAAAATCCTCAGCTACCTTCACCTTCCCTTCTGTGGCGGCGGTTAATGGTCCAGCGGAACACCTGCACCTTCATTCAGTGATCACAGGTGGATCAACCTCCCGAGCGGTCACTGTTGCCGCTAGACGCAAGTAACAGCTCTAGAGTAACCAATTATTTCACTGCCTGCCAACGCTACCCCGTGACATGTGTGACATTGGTAACTACAGCGGGGAAGGGAGGGGTTAGACCACTGATGTATTGGGGGCTTTCTCTGCTTTATACCTACGGTGTTAGGAGATGGTGGGTTCTATGGAGAAAGTACCAGCCAATCAGCTCCTAACTGCCATGTTACAGGTTGTGTTTGAAAAATGACAGTTAGGAGCTGATTGGTTGGCAGTTTATCTTTCTCTACTTTATCACTTTTCAAGGCTTAGTACGTCTGGCTTTGTGTTTTATAGAGTGCCCGCAAAACACCACACCTGTAGCTGGAAGAGATGAAGTGATGCCACAAAGACAGGTCAGCAACAGTACTGTTGCAGTAGATGATGGGTCAGTGGCCCTCATTCCGAGTTAATCGCTCGCTAGCTGCTTTTAGCAGCAGTGCAAACGTTAGGCCGCCTTGCGATCACTTCAGTCTGTTTTGTTCCTGCTTTGACATCACAAACACGCCCTGCGTTCGGCCAGCCACTCCCCCGTTTCCCCAGCCACGCCTGCGTTTTATCCTGACACGCCTGCGTTTTTTAGCACACTCCCGGAAAACGGTCAGTTACCACCCAGAAACACCCACTTCCTGTCAATCACTCAACGATCAACAGAGCGACGGAAAAGAGTCGCTAGAACTTGTGTAAAACTACATACTTTTGTGTGAAAGTACGTTGCGCGTGCGCACTGCGGCCCGTACGCATGCGCAGTTTTGCAGTTTTTTTTACCTGATCGCTGCGCTGCAAAAATCGTCGGCGAGCGATCAACTCTGAATGACCCCCAATACCAACAGTATAAAGGGGCTGAAGCAGTGGTGAATGCATTTCCCGCAGGCATTGCTTGTGATCAAGCTTTGTGAAACGTACGTCAGGTCTAAGTGTGTGAGTCACGTGGTGCGCACACGTGACCCACTGGTCCGTCAGCGGCACAGCATTGTGGCAGTAGGAACAGAGGGAGCGTTTGGTTGCCGCTGATCAGAGCGGCCTCAGGCAGACGAGACCCCGTGCGGTTGATGAGCGGCGGGGATCATCCTTGACTAAAGACGCTCACATGTGGGACTCTGGGGCGGCATTCCCCTCTCCTCTCTGCAATCTATTCCAAGAGTGGTAACTATACAGACAAGGTGGCGGCCGGTGAATCTATTAACGGCTCCATAGATTTCTTCCACAACACTGAAAATACCCTGTTTCATTCCATTATATCAGGGTTATGGCCATGAGGACATAAATTGTTTCTATTCTCAGGGTTCCGGTATGAATGGTCGACCATGTTATGGTCGACAGTCATTAGGTCGACCACTATTGGTCGACATTGACATGGTCGACATGGACACATGGTCGACACATGAAAGGTCGACATATGAAAAGGTCGACGTGAGTTTTTTAACTTTTTTTGGTGTCGTTTTTTGCGTAAAGTGACTGGGAACCCCAATTAGTGCACCGCGTCCCCTCGCATGGTGCCTTCGCTCCGCTACCGCTTCGCTCGGCACACTTTACCGTTCCAATCGTAGTCCATGTGGATCGTAAAGTATGGAAAAGTTCCCCAAAAGAAAAGAAAGTTAAAAAACTCATGTCGACCTTTTCATGTGTCGACCTTTCATGTGTCGACCATGTGTCCATGTCAATGTCGACCAATAGTGGTCGACCTAATGACTGTCGACCATAACATGGTCGACCATGTGAACGGATACCATTCTCGGTTCCGTTATGAATGGTCGACCATGTCATGGTCGACAGTCATTAGGTCGACCACTATTGGTCGACATTGACATGGTCGACATGGACACATGGTCGACACATGAAAATGGTCGACACATGAAAGGTCGACATATGGAAAGGTCGACATGAGTTTTTCAGTGGGCAACCTCAGAAGAGTAACATGTTTTTTGACATTGTATAATTTTTTTGATATAGGATCAACATTTAATTACAATTTGCTACTAGGTTGCTGGCAGTAGCTGAAAATGCACAGGAGGGAACAGCTGGTTATGATACTCAGTGAGCTCTAATAGTGGCTGTGATTATCTTTACTATTTCTTTTGTTTAAACTATTGAGGTGTATGTAGGAAGATATTATGGTAAAGAGAGATGGAGTAATATACAATACAAATTAATTTGTTTTATTACCGGCAATAGCCAATAGTGGTAATTTCTCCCTTATCTCTCTTAAAAATGTAACCATTCGGGAGTGTACCGCATTAGAGGCTTATATGCAGGTTCAAACCTCTGCACTACCTGTTACAAGGCATCAGAGAGTACTTGCTATAGTCTCCTTGCTTGATACCGCCTCTTCCTTCCTTCTGGCCAAGTTGGGTGCACCTACCCTCTCTCATTCCTCGTCCTATACCTGCTGGCAAGACGGGAGAACAGCAGAAGGGGGGTCTATCTGTATCTTGGCCACTTCACACACCTCTATGTGTTTAAAGAACAAATTACCATGTTATGAATTCAGCATTCTTAAACTGGCTGGCAGTTGTTGAGAAAGTGAGATATATATGCCTTACACCTCTGTAAAAGTATGATTGTAATCAATAATTTTCACTATTTCATGAATTCAGCATTCTGAAACTGCTTGGTAGCTGCTGAAAAATTGAGGTATTTGTGCCTCATACCTCTGTTAAGACACAATTGTAATTAACACTTGTTTTGAATTCAGCATTCTGAAATTGCTTGGTAGCTGCTGAAAAATTGAGGTATATGTGCCTCATACCTCTGTTAAAGCACGATTGTAATCAACAATTCCAAAAAAGGTCTCTTAGTGAGTACGCTGTGAGTTCCTTAGAAGTGGATTATCTCTCAGACATGGGTGGAACCAGTTGTTGATTATTGAGGTACAATTTCTCTGGTGCAATCATCATATGACTGTTTTCAAACAACTGTTTATCCAGATAGCTGTCATTAAGCACTGACAAATCAACTTTAGTTCTCCTGCTCAAACTGCTGGGATGTATGTGGAAGAAATTATGGCAAAGAGATTTGGAGTGATAGGCGTGAGCTTTTTTCAGAAAAAAATTATCTCTCAAGACATGGGTGTATCCAGCTGTTGATAACGGAGGCATAACTTTCTTGGTGCGATCATTACATGACTGTTTGATACGAAGCAACTGTTTATCCAGATAGCTGTCTTTAAGCACTGATAACTCACACCCCTTCCTTAACCCAGTAAGCGGAATGGTTGACAACTGCTGAAAATGGAGGCACATGTACCTCATACCTCTACACAGCAGCGACTGTGATCCATATTAAAGGTAAATTGATTTCCTTCTGGGTGATTAACACATGACTATTTGATATAGAACAATTAGGGTATTGTTTGGGACAGTTGTTTGCAAGTACTGGTGCCTCATACCCCTTTATTTTGTATATGCGTGTGATCTAACATAAATTAATCATCATTTTTTCACACAGGTGGCACCATTACATGGCTGACTGATGGTATGCCCATGTCCATTATATTTCTGAGAAACGGCTCCACAGACACTTCTCTTTGTTAATTGGGCCTCATACTGGTGTATAGGTGACCCAACTAAACATAATCTATCAGTGACCTATGATTCAAACTTATTGCCCTGAGAATTTGTATATGGGCTATACAATTGATAAAGATGATGGTCACATTGTCTAATTTTTAACATATCCTTACTTAGCCACACACCAGTGGTAAGGGAATTATTACGTAGACGGACCTGAACAAATAGAATTGTTCTGACTGGGGTCATCTAGATAAGACCATATCTCTCAATATATTTTCGCAAATGATCACATACTTATTAGTGAATTCACACGGACTATGTAGACTTTAATTTTTAAGGCATATCTAATAAAATTTGTAATTTTAAGATTATTTCCTTAATACACATTAATTAATTTTGTTACCTCAGATAAGAGTGCTCCCTACCAGGGTTATCTTGTCTTCTTTGTAGTCTTCTTCATGATTTGTGCTTTTATACCCTTGGGAGCACCACTGACCGTCAAAATTTGTTGTTACCAATAATACCATTCTGGCTATAGGTATACAATTGACCAATTAAAGGGAAAAATATCCCAAGAGTGTCAGTCAATTCTGAGGTAGTTATATTTTGTCCAATTAGTAATCCTGTGCGGCCTTCCCCAAACCTCCCCCCCCCCTTTTTTTGCAGGCATTGCGTAGAAGCAGGAAAATGCGTAAATCGCTATTATGCCACATTGTGTCGCCCCTATATGTACACATGGGGTTTCATAGCTGTCACTATCATCACTGTGCCCCTGCACCAGCCTTATCCCTAATGCAAGAGATCCATATGAAAACAGAAAGATCTCTGCCCACGGACATCCAGGTACCACCCAGTTACGCCCATTAGACCGCAAGTGGAGATGCCACGGAGTTACGTGTGACTGAAACGCCCGTAGATACGCGGACTAGTCTCTGCAGCATGCGCAGTGCTTAAAAGCGCAAGATCTAGCCACAAAAACGGACGCAAGGCGCGACGTTAGACTGATTTACCTGAAGACAAAATCTGCACTGTCTATTTCTTTCCCACATTTGCTGTTCTTCAGTATTCCGCCGTTCCCAACCACTGCGCACTTCTTAAATTGTGAGCGATAATAAGGCATGTCCTGTAATAAAGAGAACAGTATCATTACACAGCGTTTTACTTTATTATTTATCGCTGCTTCTGCTCTGCAAAACGCGTCGCACTGGAGGCGGCCTACCCTGTACATTGCAAGGGACCCCTTCACTCCGCACAGCTCCTCCTCTCTGCCTGTGCAAATTGCCACTCTTCTGCTACCCTGGCATCTGATGGCGGTTGTTCCAGAGGTGGGGCTGCTGCGCAGTCCAAAATTCAAGTATGGCATACACACTTACTGCCACCCCAACCATCACTAGCCGGGACTCACTGGCAGGTGGTGTGACTCCCCTATCTAAATTTTGAACTGCGCTGCAGCCCCCAACTCTGGAGCCGCCACAAATCTATGTGACCCGCAAAAATCTAGGCGCAGATGGGTACAACACAGCACACTTGCGAAGCAGGAAATTTACATTTAATAAATGGATTTCTCTCTGTGCTGCTGTTTACATTTTAATGCTCCCATTTCTTACCCGTTGTCCCATTTCCCCTCCTGCAAATCTATATGTACCCAGTATTTTTGAATAAATGCAATAGATGTTTTTTTGTTAACTGTTTTTATTGAAAAGTATTGCAACGCATGAATGTAAAAACAAATGTGTTTTTTTAAGCTGTCAAGTGCACATATAAAAGTGTCTTACTCTGGACAGAAACTGCAATCGTGAGGCACAAGATGTGTGAGGAGATGTACGATAATTAGTATGTACTTGTGTGGAGTTTGTATATTCTCCCCATTCTTGCGTGGGTTTCCGCCGGGTACTCCGGTTTCCTCCCACAATCCAAAAATATACTGGTAGGTTAGTTGGCTCCCAACAAAATTAGCGTGAATGTGAGTGCGTGTACATGTGGTAAGGAATATAGATTGTAAGCTCCACTGGGGCAGGGACTGATGTGAATGGCCAAAATACTCTCTTTACAGCGCTGCGGAATATGTGTGCGCTATATAAATGACTGGTAATAAATAAATATACTGTAGCTGCTCCATGGAATATATTTTGGTGTAGAATAGGTTCCCCTCCCGCCATATCACCCATTTAGTTGCCATGGTGTGCAGAGCCGGCCCTATGCATAGGCAAACTAGGCAATTGCCTAGGGCATCATATTGGTTAGGGCCAGCTCTGATGGTGTGCTTTGTATCAGCAGCCATAGTGGACGCACAACAGTCATTCCTAGGTACCTTAGGGAATATATTGAATATCTCAGGGGTGATCTGGAATATACCACTTGTGTCAACTTCATATCTGAGTTTTGTCCCAAGCGGCGTGTTCTTCTGGGTGGTGAACAGGAAGGACGGAGCATTGCAACACCGCGCCAGTGCAGATCTAAGACAGAACACAAAACGGCATCACGGTAAACGTCTCACAAGGTCTAATAACCTGCCTGAGGAAGCGACTTGCGATTCACGAAACGCGTGGCATTTGGCACTACACTGTGAGATTGTTATTCATTTTCATATTTTAATGCTTCCTTTTTTTGTTTTAATTACCTACTTTTTTACGTCTATATATGTTAATTTAGTATTAACTTGTTATTTATAGATGTGACGTTATTTTGCTCTAATGTGGGTGTGGTCTCTCTAATGTGGGTGTGGTTATGTGGGTGTGGTTTCCCTAATGTGGGTGTGGGTTATCAAATGTGGGTGTGGTTTATCATGTTTGTGTGGTTTCTTTAATGTGGGTGTGGCTTCTCTAATGTGGGTGTGGTTTATCTAATGTGAGTATGGTTTAAATCAGTGATGTGCGGAGCGGTGAGTCAGGCGAGGCATGGTGCAGCAAGCCACCATCCATACATGCTGCTGTATGATCAAATACTCATTTCGAACTTAAAAAAAACAACAACCCCAGAGCCTCTTACCTGAAGATATTGGCTTCAGTCACATTTATCTCCCACTTGCAGATCTGAAGACTTTTCCAACGATCAAACAGTTCTGTTTCCTTGACCCTGCGGCAGAAAACGTCAGCGTAAGACTCACCCCACAGGTAAGAGGTTACCGAGCATTATACCGGTCAGTGACTAAAATGCCGCTAGAGCTGACTATCTAGATCTCCTATACAAAATGTGCTAATCCATTAGTACAAAAGGGATTTATGCACCTGAAGCTGAAGTGTTTGCTGCAAATACATGAAAATCCTCCCATAAAGCTCTGAACTTGTGTGTAATGGAATATCTTGTAGCCCGTTATAGACAACTTAGGGGGGACATTTACTAAGCAGTGATAAGAGCGGAGAAGTGAGCCAGTGGAGAAGTTGCCCGTGGCAACCAATCAGCACTGAAGTAACATCTATAATTTGCAAACTATAAAATGATACAGAGATGCTGATTGGTTGATGGGGAAATTTCTCCACTGGCTCACTTCTCCGCTCTTATCACTGCTTAGTAAATGTCCCCTTTTACCGGAGACCTGGCTACAGAATTATTTCGCCAGCACACGATGGCTGTGTCAAGCCCTCAATAATGTATTTATCACAGTCGGCCGTGTTCTCCCGGTAGCCCATCACCGGCAAAGCAGTTGTAGAGGTTGCCTCTGTACTCTGTATATATAAACCCTGGCTAAGTAGTGCCCTAGGTCAGCATGTGCGTGGGCTATGATAAGAGAAGCTGATCTGGTTAAGATGGCGGCTGTGGCAATGAGGGGAAGCGGTTAAAATATCGCTAATCAATGCCAGAATCCCGACTAGTGGTGAAATGCCGCCGGCGGAATACTGGCGCCACAGGCTATTCTACCTCTGTGAGTGTCCATGACACCCATAGAGGGAGAATATAACCTGTGGCGGGCACTGTGGAGGTACCATACCCGCAAGGCACCACCAGAGGGGATGGTGGTGACTGAACAAAACTTTTCTTTGAAATGTAAATAGGGAGTCATCTGTGTCTCTATGTAAAGTGTTCAGCAGGTCTGGGGGGAAAACTATTTGTTTTCAAGAATTTCCTGCACATTTGTACGCTGACATCCCTTACAGATTTCACTAGGAAGGGTCTTTCCACGTCCGTGGACTTTACACACGCCTGTGGAGTCAGTGACTGATGGTAAGAGGGAATCCCCTAATAACCCGAATTGGGATCAGTATGAAATACTGTACCTACAATCAAACTCCCAACGGTCAAAATCCCGACAAGGTCAAAATACCGACATTTAAAATACCGACAAGGTCAAAATACAAACAAGGTCAAAATACCGACACTCAAAATGTTGACAGGTCAAAAAGTCAACAAGAGTTTTTCATTGTTTTTTGGTGTGTATTTTGACATAGGTCGACATGAACACCGTATAAGTGTGCCGCGTCTCCTCGCATGCTGCGCTTGGCACACTATTATATTCCCTCTCCAGGTCCACTGGGATGGTAAAGTATGAACAAGTCGGTTTCAATGAAAAAAATCATGGAAAAATCATGTCGACGTTTCGCCCTGTCGACATTTTTGACCCGTTGACATTTTAAATGTCGGTATTATGACCGCGTTGGTATTTTAAATGTCGGTATTTTGACCTTGTCGGGATTTTGACCGTCGGTCAATGGTTGTCGGGATTTTGACCGTCAGGATTTTGATTGTAGGTACACTGACGGCATCCCCCCGAATCCAGTGGCGCTAAATACGTAAATATGATGCAGCAAGGTGCACCCGGTCACAGGTGATGGGACAGTCCTCTCAGATCGGGGCATTCCAGCCTACTTTGGGAAACCTGGGGGTGTATGTGTTATTTTCAGTCCTCAACCGGAGCCGAGATATAGAACGTTCTACAGCAGGCATTCCCAACCACGGTCCTCAAGGCACACCAACAGTGCAGGTTTTAGTGATATCCAGGCTGCAGCACAGATGGGTAAATCAAAATAACTGAGCTACTAATTAATACCCCTTTTCCACTAGCTCAAGAAACACGGATAAATGCGCGGGGGCGCACATTTACCCGTGTTTTTCGCAAGTGGAAAAGGGTCCCCCCGCAAAAACCTGGATCAAGTGACCCGTGAATCCTACCCGGGTAACTACTTGGGTAGGAGACGGGAATGATCCGGGTAGGGTTGTAGTGTAAACGGAAGCCGCGTCGATGCGACGCGGCTCCCATTTACACTGCATGGAAGGGCGGCGCTGGGAGATCATGCGATCTTCCAGCGCCGCCCCTGCCGCGTCACTAGCAGCGTCACCAACCCGGCAATATGCCGGGTTGGTGAGCGCAGTGGGAAAGGGGGCTGAGCACTGGCCGCAGCCGGGCAGCACCCGTGTAAGGCTCCCGGCTGCGACCCGTGCTCAGTAATGGAAAAGGGGTATAAGTCACCTGTGCTGAAGCCTGGATACTGAAGTACAAAAGCATCGCCGCTGTGCAATGCTTTTGTACTTGTGCGACAGGGCAGGGACTGACATGTGGGGCGGACTAGCCCTGTGCTGGGCGTCCCCCCGCATGTCAGTGTGACTGATCGTAGATGTGCTAAATTTACACATCTACGATCAGGCCTGAATTAGCCCCATATGCAGCTTCCAGCAACTAGGGGGAATTTAGGGCCGTACGCATCTGAGACACATTCGCTGTCAGCTCAAGACGTCCCGCCATGGGGCGCGCCCAGTCTCCTGAGCACATACAAGAAGACAGACAGGTCCAGCAAGTACAACTCACAGCTCCTGACAAAACACAGGGACCATTAGTCAAACACAATGTCAAGCGACAACTGAGAAAACACTACGCGCATACTAGACGCACTCGCACAGAAAGCTATGTGTAAATTCTGAATCACATCGTTTCTATAGCTACATATTTACAGAAAGTCAAACATGTAATAAGTAAGTTATTTGTCAGAAGTCATATAGGAGCCTGTGATAGATTATACTCTGCTCACTAACTCCTCCGTTACACGGTGTTACAATGATTGTGTCGGGTGAGGTGTGACCTGTACTTGCAGCAAATTACAAACACTTCTGACCTCTTTCTCTATAAAAGAACACGGTAATTTCCCGGCTCTGGAAGAGTCGACTGGATTTTTTTCTGTCTGAAAGGGTCAACACGAGACTGAATTCCCGGGAATTCAACCCAGGTTTCTACCTGGATTTTTCACGGATCGTACACGGGTTGCCGGCTGTCTGAAAGGGTCCGACCTGGTATTTTCTAAACGGGTCGCGGTTAACAGCGCTGATTGGCTGTGCTGGTGGGGCACTGGCGATTGGCTGAGCAGCAGGGTCTCTCTGATTGGCTGAGCGGGCGTGGCACTGGCGATGGCATCTGAGGTCACAATTGTGCTGCAAGGGAGACGGATGAGAGAGACAGCATGGCGCACTGGAAGGAGGAAGAGATCAGGGAGCTGCTTTCTGTTAGAGGGGAGGAGGATATCCAGAATCAGATCACTGGGACAGTGAAGGACGCCACAGTGTACACCAACATTGCCAAAATACTTACCTCAAGGGGCATTGAGCGGCCATGCTGTGATCAGTCACCACCCACTTTTCATGACCTCAACTCTGTGTGCCATAAAAACAGTCCATTTCTTATGACACACAAGTCTATTGCAGGCCTGACACGGGAACTTTCTGAAAGGGGACGACCCGGGAATAATCCGGGTTAAATGTGCTGTGTGAAGGGGGGTTAGGGACTTTAACCTGGGTTTTCCCCGGCTTCACGAAACCGGAAAAAAACAGGGAATTTGAGATTTTTCTGTCTGAAAGTGGTATTACTGTGTTTTATTATAATTTTCTCATACGTCCTAGAGGATGCTGGGGACTCCAAAAGGACCATGGGGTATAGACGGGATCCGCAGGAGACATGGGCACACTATAAGACTTTGAATGGGTTTGAACTGGCTCCTCCCCCTATGCCCCTCCTCCAGACCTCAGTTAGACTCTGTGCCCAGAGAGACTGGACACATACTAGGGGAGCTCTACAGAGTTTCTCTGAAAAGACTTTATGTTAGTTTTATTATTTTCAGGGAGTCCTGCTGGCTACAGGCTCCCTGCATCGTGGGAGTGAGGGGAGAAAAGCAGACCTACTTCTTCTGAGTTCAAGGGCTCTGCTTCTTAGGCTACTTGACACCATTAGCTCCAGAGGGTCTGATCACTTGGTTCGCCTAGCTGCTTGTTCCCGGAGCCGCGCCGTCACCCCCCTCACAAAGCCAGAAGAAAGAAGCCGGGTGAGTATTAGAAGAACAGAAGACTTCAGTGACGGCAGAAGACTTCAGAGTCATTGCTCCCACACACAAGCGGCACTACAAGGGTGCAGGGCGCAGGGGGGGCGCCCTGGGCAGCAATATACCTCATAAAATAAGCCTGGCAAAGATGTATACAGTGCATAGGCACTGTATACGGACCCCCGCCAGCATAAAAATGTAAAAAGATAGCGGGGCTGAAGCGCACCGATAAGGGGGCGTGGTTTAGCCCTCACAACTCTATACAGCGCCATTTTCTCCTCAGAGATGCTGGGCCCGCCAAAACGCTGTTATACACTAACAGTGTGAAATGGGGGGGGGGGGGGACACAGTTATTTAGTGCAATACAGGTTTAACCATGAAGCACTGTAGATATGTATATATAATGAGCGTGTGTACAAGGAGTTGGTTAGAGTTTCTGTGTTTTCCCTGTCAGAAATCTGCCCATTTTAGCAATGTTGGTGGGTGTTTGGTACTCGTGTGTCGACATGTGTGAGTGCTCTACCACTAGCAGATATGGGAATCCCTCTGTCGGCATTGCCGACTCCGGATGGTACTTGATTCATGAGATTAAGCATGTCAGCAGTTGTAAGCTTTTCCAAAGTAAACACTGTTTGGGGAACTGTATATATATGTATGGTACGTTTGCAGTGAGCTGTAGCTCGAGCACAGACGTGGTAGTATTGTGGGAAGTCCTAGTGAAATTAGGTATATGTTTCCCTCAGGCCCATAGGGGTCACAAAAATGTTGTTTTGCCCAGTTACTACTCCCTGTTGTCGACACGAATACTATGTTCTATGTCGGCCATAATGTTTCCTGATTAGATCCACAACATTGGCATTCTGTACATGTTCATACACATTCAGAACACATTAATGTCACTAGGGACCCTGATGTTCCTGACAGATTGTATATATATATATATATATGAGATGTATATATAGATATATGTGTATATATGTGTATTTAAATGTGCACATTTATATTTCAATTTATTATGAATGCTGAAGTAAAGTTATTCCTTCTCATGTGCTGGTCGCTCTGTTGATGAAGCTCTAGGTCAGCCGTGACAAGATGGTCTCGAATCCTCACGAGGAGTCCGAGTGTTTATTCTTTTCCCGCCGTGGATAGAATAAAGTGAATGTCAACCCCTGGTCTGCACGGGGCCCTGTCACAGAGGATCGTATACAGGAAGCTAAGTGATATTTTAATTATATGAATTGATGATATTTGCATTACATACGCATGGGGGAGTGCTTGTATTCAGAAATGGTCGGTTACCTTGTCATCCGATATAATTACCCTGGGGAGAAATGAGATATTCCTTGGGTCTTATCTAGTACATTGCAGCTTGCTGCCGTGCGCCTACAAGAGGTATGCACTGACTCTGAGAAATAATGGAGTATCTTCCCTAGGAAGGGATCATCTGTTTGGGGATGACTCGGTTAAGTTGATCTCGGCAGATACCACTGGTAAGTCTACCTTCTTGTGCTAGGTTTCATCACAACGGTTGGTGACGCATTTTTTGTGGGATGCAGTCATTTTGACCGGTTGGATACCGTTTTTATTCCCCTTCTTTGTAGGTAGAGGGAGGTGAAAAGGTAAGAGGTCTGCAGCCTTTTCAACTTCGCAGAACCTGATACCGTCCTCTGTTTCTACCACATCCACCGCAGGTCGCTGGGTCTATCTTGCTGGAGCCCACACCGGTGGGAACTTGTCTAATACTCTTCAGTCAGTCCTGGAATGACTTGACACAGTGAGTTAAGAATAGAGTCCAAAGGGGGACATACTCGAGTTTTCCAAATGATTCCCCTCACTGAGTGTTCAAACAGATCTTACCGATTCTCCTCTGGAGAGGTAGTATGCGACGCCATACAAGAGTTGGGTCAGGTTCAGGACATTGTCCTCCTGTCCCTGTCATAAAAAAAAAAAAAAAAAGCTGTTCTTCAAGCTTTTTCGTGCTTCTGAGCCCGGGCAGCTCGGTCAGAACAATACCAAAAAAGATTTCTACTCAAGAAATTGAACTATAAGATGGAATCTCTCAGGGCAGGGATCTCCAACCTGTAAAAGAAGAAAGAGGGTTTCCATGCGGTATTATCCGCATTAAGCTTACCTGGTTTTGCTATTCAGGATTGTCATTGCCATTTAACCAGAGTGATGGCAGTATGATGGTTTTCCTTCTATAGTAAGAGCCATTATTATTCTGTACTGGGACACTCTCCTGTCTACGGCGAGGTCAAGAAACAAGTGGTACAATTCGTTGTTTCTCTCTGACAGTTCTTCAACACGAAGAATCGCTGTTGATCCCAACGATGCAGAGGTCGGAGTTGGGAATAAGAGTAGATACTGATCTGTTAAGAGTTTGGTTTTTCCTGTGGAAAGAGATCTGAGGATCCAGAGTCGGATCAGATTTGCAACAGTGTAAACCCGTCGATACTTTCCGTTGATGCAGACGATGGTTGCGGCCTACGAGGCCATTCGGTGAGCAGGTCAAATGCCAGAGTTGTTTTTGTGGGACCAGTTGGACATGTGGTCCGGGTCTTACCTGCACATGCACCGGAAAATAATCCTATTTTCCAGGACCAGGATATATCTCCTGTGGTGGCTTCACGGTTCTCATTTCCTAGAGAGAGACGAGGTTCGGGATCCAAGATTAGATCCTGGTGTCCATGGATACAAGTCTCCGAGGCTGGGAAGCAGTCTTTCCAGGGGAAGATTTTCCACGGGGAAAGGTCAAGCCGGGAAGCTTGTCTGCAATAAGCGTTCTTGAATTAAGAGCTATTTACAACGGAACATCTTCTTCGTGTTCTGCCCGTCTTAATTCTGTCGGTCGACTAAACAGCAGTTGCGTTAGTAAGTCACTAGGGTGGAACGAGGAGCAAAGCGGGAATGGTAGAAGCCGCAAAAGTTTCCGATGAGTGGAAAGGCATGTAAACGCTCTATTAGAGGTCGTCGTTCCGGGTGAAGACAACGGAGAAGTAGACTTCCTCAGCAGACACGATCTCCATCCAGGAGAGTGCGGTCTTCATCAAGAAGTTTTCACAGAAACTTCTGGGATATTGTTCCAGGTCAAGGGACACTCAAGCTATAGCAGTGGACGCCCTCGTGACGCCTTGGGTGTTTCAGTCGGTCTATGTTTTCCCTCCATTTTCACTCTTTCCGAAGGTGATAAACGTAAGAAAAAATAAGATTTTACTTACCGATAAATCTATTTCTCGTAGTCCATAGTGGATGCTGGGGACTCCGTCAGGACCATGGGGATTAGCGGCTCCGCAGGAGACAGGGCACAAAAATAAAGCTTTAGGATCAGGTGGTGTGCACTGGCTCCTCCCCCTATGACCCTCCTCCAAGCCTCAGTTAGGATACTGTGCCCGGACGAGCGTACACAATAAGGAAGGATTTTGAATCCCGGGTAAGACTCATACCAGCCACACCAATCACACCGTACAACTTGTGATCTGAACCCAGTTAACAGTATGACAACGTAGGAGCCTCTGAACAGACGGCTCACAACAATAACAACCCGATTTTTTTGTAACAATAACTATGTACAAGTATTGCAGACAATCCGCACTTGGGATGGGCGCCCAGCATCCACTACGGACTACGAGAAATAGATTTATCGGTAAGTAAAATCTTATTTTCTCTAACGTCCTAGTGGATGCTGGGGACTCCGTCAGGACCATGGGGATTATACCAAAGCTCCCAAACGGGCGGGAGAGTGCGGATGACTCTGCAGCACCGAATGAGAGAACTCCAGGTCCTCTTTAGCCAGGGTATCAAATTTGTAGAATTTTACAAACGTGTTCTCCCCCGACCACGTAGCTGCTCGGCAGAGTTGTAATGCCGAGACCCCTCGGGCAGCCGCCCAGGATGAGCCCACCTTCCTTGTGGAATGGGCCTTGACAGATTTAGGCTGTGGCAGGCCTGCCACAGAATGTGCAAGTTGAATTGTGCTACAAATCCAACGAGCAATCGTCTGCTTAGAAGCAGGAGCACCCAGCTTGTTGGGTGCATACAGTATAAACAGCGAGTCAGATTTTCTGACTCCAGCCGTCCTTGAAATATATATTTTCAATGCCCTGACAACGTCCAGCAACTTGGAATCCTCCAAATCGCTAGTAGCCGCAGGCACCACAATAGGCTGGTTCAGGTGAAACGCTGACACCACCTTAAGCAGAAAATGAGGACGCGTCCGCAGTTCTGCCCTGTCCGTATGGAAAATCAGATATGGGCTTTTATACGATAAAGCCGCCAATTCTGACACTCTCCTGGCTGAAGCCAGGGCCAGTAGCATGGTTACTTTCCATGTAAGATATTTCAAATCCGCCGATTTGAGTGGCTCAAACCAATGGGATTTGAGAAAATCCAAAACTACATTAAGGTCCCACGGAGCCACTGGGGGCACAACCGGGGGCTGTATATGTAGTACTCCTTTTACAAAAGTCTGGACTTCAGGAACTGAAGCCAATTCTTTCTGGAAGAAAATCGACAGGGCCGAAATTTGAACCTTAATGGACCCCAACTTGAGGCCCATAGACAATCCTGTTTGCAGGAAATGTAGGAATCGACCCAATTGAAATTCCTCCGTGGGGGCCTTCCTGGCCTCACACCACGCAACATATTTTCTTCAAATGCGGTGATAATGTTGTGCAGTCACCTCCTTCCTGGCTTTTACCAGTGTAGGAATGACCTCTTCCGGAATGCCTTTTTCCTTTAGAATTCGGCGTTCAACCGCCATGCCGTCAAACGCAGCCGCGGTAAGTCTTGGAATAGACACGGTCCCTGCTGAAGCAGGTCCCGTCTTAGAGGTAGAGGCCACGGATCTTCCGTGAGCATCTCCTGAAGTTCCGGGTACCAAGTTCTTCTTGGCCAATCCGGAGCCACGAGTATCGTTCTTACTCCCCTTTGCCGTATAATTCTCAGTACTTTTGGTATGAGAGGCAGAGGAGGAAACACATACACTGACTGGAACACCCACGGCGTTACCAGAGCGTCCACAGCTATTGCCTGAGGGTCTCTTGACCTGGCGCAATACCTGTCCAGTTTTTTGTTGAGGCGAGACGCCATCATGTCCACCTTTGGCTTTTCCCAACGGTTCACAATCATGTGGAAGACTTCTGGATGAAGTCCCCACTCTCCCGGGTGTAGATCGTGTCTGCTGAGGAAGTCTGCTTCCCAGTTGTCCACTCCCGGAATGAACACTGCTGACAGTGCTATCACATGATCTTCCGCCCAGCGAAGAATCCTTGCAGCTTCTGCCATTGCTCTCCTGCTTCTTGTGCCGCCCTGTCTGTTTACGTGGGCGACTGCCGTGATGTTGTCCGACTGGATCAACACCGGCTGACCCTGTAGCAGGGGTTTTGCCAGGCTTAGAGCATTGTAAATCGCTCTTAGCTCCAGTATATTTATGTGAAGAGATATCTCCAGGTTTGACCATACTCCCTGGAAGTTTCTTCCCTGTGTGACCGCTCCCCAGCCTCTCAGACTGGCATCCGTGGTCACCAGGACCCAGTCCTGTATGCCGAATCTGCGGCCCTCTAACAGATGAGCACTCTGCAACCACCACAGAAGAGACACCCTTGTCCGTGGCGATAAGGTTATCCGCTGATGCATCTGCAGATGCGATCCGGACCATTTGTCCAGCAGATCCCACTGAAAAGTTCGTGCGTGGAATCTGCCGAATGGAATCGCTTCGTAAGAAGCCACCATCTTTCCCAGGACTCTTGTGCATTGATGCACAGACACTTTCCCTGGTTTTAGGAGGTTCCTGACAAGTTCGGATAACTCCTTGGCTTTCTCCTCCGGAAGAAACACCTTTTTCTGAACCGTGTCCAGAATCATTCCCAGGAACAGCAGACGTGTCGTCGGGGTCAATTGAGATTTTGGAAAATTCAGAATCCACCCGTGCTGTTGCAGCACTATTTGGGTTAGTGCTACTACGTCCCCCAGCTGTTCCCTGGACCTTGCCCTTATCAGGAGATCGTCCAAGTAAGGGATAATTAACACGCCTTTTCTTCGTAGAAGAAACATCATTTCGGCCATTACCTTGGTAAAGACCCGAGGTGCTGTGGACAATCCAAACGGCAGCGTCTGAAACTGATAATGACAGTTTTGCACCACGAACCTGAGGTACCCTTGATGTGAAGGGCAAATTGGGACATGCAGGTAAGCATCCTTGATGTCCAGGGACACCATAAAGTCCCTTTCTTCCAGATTCGCTATCACTGCTCTGAGTGACTCCATCTTGAACTTGAATTTTTGTATGTACAGGTTCAAAGATTTCAGATTTAGAATAGGTCTTACCGAGCCGTCCGGCTTCGGTACCACAAATAGTGTGGAATAATACCCCTTTCCCTGTTGTAGGAGGGGTACCTTGACTATCACCTGCTGAGAATACAGCAACAACTTTAGGAACCGGCGAGGGGGAGACTTCTCGAATTCCAACCTGTAACCCTGAGATATTATCTGCAGGATCCAGGGGTCCACCTGTGAGTGAGCCCACTGTGCGCTGAAATTCTTGAGTCGACCCCCCACCGCCCCTGAGTCCGTTTGTAAAGCCCCAACGTCATGCTGAGGGCTTTGCAGAAGCCGGGGGGGGGCTTCTGCTCCTGGGAAGAAGCTGCTTGGTGCACTCTCTTACCCTTTCCTTTGCCTCGGGGCAAATATGACTGTCCTTTCGCCCGCTTGTTCCTATAGGAACGAAAGGACTGCGGCTGAAAAGACGGTGTCTTTTTCTGTTGGGAGGGGACCTGAGGTAAAAAGGTGGATTTCCCGGCTGTTGCCGTGGCCACCAAATCCGATAGACCGACCCCAAATAATTCCTCCCCCTTATACGGCAATACTTCCATATGCCGTTTGGAATCCGCATCACCTGACCATTGTCGCGTCCATAAACTTCTTCTGGCAGATATGGACATCGCACTTACTCTCGATGCCAGAGTGCAAATATCCCTCTGTGCATCTCGCATATATAGAAATGCATCCTTTAAATGCTCTATAGTCAGTAAAATACTGTCCCTATCCAGGGTATCAATATTTTCAGTCAGGGAATCCGACCAAACCACCCCAGCACTGCACATCCATGCAGAGGCGATGGCTGGTCGCAGTATAACACCAGTATGAGTGTATATACTTTTCAGGGTAGTTTCCAGCCTCCTATCTGCTGGATCCTTGAGGGCGGCCGTTTCAGGAGACGGTAACGCCACTTGTTTTGATAAGCGTGTGAGCGCCTTATCCACCCTAGGGGGTGTTTCCCAGCGCGCCCTAACCTCTGGCGGGAAAGGATATAATGCCAATAACTTCTTTGAAATTAGCAGTTTTCTATCGGGGTTAACCCACGCTTCATCACACACTTCATTCAATTCGTCTGATTCAGGAAAAACTACAGGTAGTTTTTTCAGACCCCACATAATACCCCTTTTTGTGGTACATGCAGTATCAGAGATATGTAAAGCCTCCTTCATTGCCGTGATCATATAACGTGTGGCCCTACTGGAAAATACGTTTGTTTCTTCACCGTCGACACTAGATTCGGTGTCCGTGTCTGGGTCTGTGTCGACCGACTGAGGTAAAGGGCGTTTTACAGCCCCTGACGGTGTCTGAGACGCCTGTACAGGTACTAACTGGTTTTCCGGCCGTCTCATGTCGTCAACTGATTTTTGTAATGTGCTGACATTATCACGTAATTCCATAAATAAAGCCATCCATTCCGGTGTCGACTCCCTAGGGGGTGACATCACCATTACCGGCAATTGCTCCGCCTCCACACCAACATCGTCCTCATACATGTCGACACACACGTACCGACACACAGCAGACACACAGGGAATGCTCTTATCGAAGACAGGACCCCACTAGCCCTTTGGGGAGACAGGGGGAGAGTTTGCCAGCACACACCCAAGCGCTATAAATATATATAGGAACAACCCTATAGAAGTGTTGTCTCCCTTATAGCAGCTTAATATATATCAAAAACGCCAAAAAAAGTGCCCCCCCCCTCTCTTTTTTACCCTGTTTCTGTAGTGTAGTGCAGTGCAGGGGAGAGTCCTGGGAGCCTTCCTCGCAGCGGAGCTGAGCAGGAAAATGGCGCTGTGTGCTGAGGAGATAGGCCCCGCCCCCTATTTCGGCGGGCTCTTCTCCGGAGTTTGTGAGACCTGGCAGGGGTTAAATACATCCATATAGCCCCAAGGGCTATATGTGATGTATTTTTTAGCCAGAACAAGGTATTCTCATTGCTGCCCAGGGCGCCCCCTGCAGCGCCCTGCACCCTCCGTGACCGCTGGTGTGAAGTGTGTGACAACAATGGCGCACAGCTGCAGTGCTGTGCGCTACCTCATGAAGACTGAAAAGTCTTCTGCCGCCGGTTTCTGGACCACTTCGCTTTTCGGCATCTGCAAGGGGGTCGGCGGCGCGGCTCCGGGACCGGACTCCATGGCTGGGCCTGTGTTCGATCCCTCTGGAGCTAATGGTGTCCAGTAGCCTAAGAAGCCAATCCATCCTGCACGCAGGTGAGTTCACTTCTTCTCCCCTAAGTCCCTCGTTGCAGTGAGCCTGTTGCCAGCAGGACTCACTGAAAATAAAAAACCTAAAAACTTTTTCTAAGCAACTCTTTAGGAGAGCCACCTAGATTGCACCCTGCTCGGACGGGCACAAAAACCTAACTGGGAGGAGGGTCATAGGGGGAGGAGCCAGTGCACACCACCTGATCCTAAAGCTTTATTTTTGTGCCCTGTCTCCTGCGGAGCCGCTAATCCCCATGGTCCTGACGGAGTCCCCAGCATCCACTAGGACGTTAGAGAAACAAAGGTTCAAGCGATCCTCGTTATTCCGGGCTAGCCAAGGAGGGCTTGGTATCCAGATCTTCAAGACATACTCATAGAAGATTCCTGGCCTCTTCCTCTACGAGAGGACCTGTTACAGCAAGGACCGGGCATGTATCAAGACTTACCGAGGCTGCGTTTGACGGCTTGGCGGTTGAACGCCATATCCTAGCCCGAAAGGGTATGGCCGGTGAAGTCATTCCCACATTGTTTCAGGCTAGGGAAGAAGTAACGGCGAAGCTTTACCACCGTATTTGGAGGAAGATTGCGTCTTGGTGTGAATCCAAGAAGGCTCCTGCGGAGGAATTTCAGCTGGGTCGTTTTCTCCATTTTTTGCAAGAAGGTGTGGATGCAGACCTAAAGTTAGCCTCCATTAGAATTGGCCACCTTTCCAAAAGTTAGGACTTTCGTGAAAGGAGTGCTGCACATCCAACCTCCATTTGTGCCCCAGTGGCACCATGGGACCTTAATGTGGTGTTGCAGTTTTCTTATGTCACACTGGTTGGAACCTTTACGAAAGGTTGGGTAAAAATGTCTCACTTGGAAAGTGGTCATGCTATTGGCCTTGGCGTCCACCAGGCGGGTGTCGGAATTGGCGGCTTTGTCTCACAAGAGCCCCTATTTGATCTTCCACATGGATAGAGCGGAATTGAGAACTCGGCAACAATGTCTGCCAAAAGTGGTTTCTGCGTTTCACAGGATCCAGCCTATTGTGGCGCCTGGGGCTACTTAAGCCTTGGCTGATTCGAAGTCTCTCGATGTAGTCAGAGCTTTGAATATTTATGTCGCCAGAACGGCTCAGATTGGGGAAACAGTCGCTCTGTTTATCCTTTATGCTCCCAACAAAATTGGAGTTCCTGCTTCTAAGCAGACTGTTGCGCGCTGGATCTGTGATACGATTCGACATGCTCATTCTACGGCTGGATTGCCGGTACCGAAGTCGGTGAAGACCCATTCTATCAGGAAGGTGGGCTCTTCCTGGGGCAGATGCCCGAGGAGTCTCGGCGGTTCAACTTTGCCGAGCAGCTACTTGGTCGGGTTAAAACACTTTTGCTAAGTTCTACGAGTTTGATACCCTGGCTGATGGGGACCTCATGTTTGCTCAATCAGTGCTGCAGAGTCGTCCGCACTCTCCCGCCCGGTCTGGAGCTTTGGTATAAACCCCATGGTCCTTTTGAAGTCCCCAGCATCCTCTAGGACGTATGAGAAAATAGGATTTTAATACCGGTAATCCTTTTCTCTTAGTCCGTAGAGGATGCTGGGCGCCCGTCCCAGTGTGTACTGTGTCTGCAGTTATTGGTTGTCGTTACACTCATGTGGTGTTTCTTTTCAGTCAAGTCTGTTGCTGCTGTTATTTATGCCATGGCATGCGGTATGTGATTACTGGTCGTGTTACACACAGGTTGTGTTACATTTTCGGTCAGCATATTGCTGTATGTTTTTTCCATGCCGTCAGCTGGTGTTCTATTGAATGCCACGTTCTGAGGCAGGTTCGAGGTGTGAGCTGGTATGACACTCACCATGTTTAAACAATAAATTCTTTCCTCGAAATGTCCGTCTCCCTGGGCACAGTTTTCTAACTGAAGTATGGAGGAGGGGCATGGAGGGAGGAGCCAGTTCACACCCATTCAAAGTCTTATAGTGTGCCCATGTCTCCTGCGGATCCCTTCTATACCCCATGGTCCTTTTGGAGTCCCCAGCATCCTGTACGGACTAAGAGAAAAGGATTTACCGGTAGGTATTAAAATCCTATTATTACTAGCTGATGTGCCCAAGCAAAGGTTTGCTGGGCGGAACATTTTACCCCTTTTCACCCCCTTAGGAGTCTAATTTGAGAAAGTCTCTGCTTAGTGGGTGGCTGCAAATAACTGTCACAGTTCTCAGACCACCCAGCAGGTCACATGTTCCAGGGCACCCAGCAGGTCACATGTTTAATGTCACGCAGCAGCTGCACAGGTAGAGTTGAGCAACTGTCACATTTTCCAGAGCACAATGGTGATGCACTGTAAATGGCAGGCGAACGTTTTGCCACATAACTCTATGGACCAAGGCCTTTAATTTAATGGTATATGAAATGCCCGGCTCAGGCAACGGCACCATAGAAATATGTCACTCATAAAAGTCACCTTTCTGCTATTAGTCTACAGATATTGCGCATGAGCTGGGATGGTCTTGTGACAGCGATCGCAGAGAAAATGTATTTGCAAAGTGATTGACAGTCAGGGATGGCTTGTGGGCAGTAACGGGGGAGTGGCGACTCAAATGTAGGAGCGTTTCGACCCTTTTAGGGAACGTGTCATATCCTGCGACTGCAATCCCTTACGCAGTTACCATGCCTCCAGCGCCATGCTGCGCGACCCCGGGGTAACTCAGAAGGTTGGCTATCAATGTTCCCGTTTTCATACGGTGAATATGAGGCGCCCCCAGTGAGCATCTCAACACAAATCCCGGCGGCTGCGATATTTACATATTTGCGCACAGCTGCTGCGCACTGAGGGCCCGATTCAGACCCGATCGCTGTTGTGCGAATTCGCATTCGATTATCAAATGCACCGCAATGCACAGGCGCGACGCCAAACAGTGACAGAATGGTGTGAAAATTTTGAACGCTAGGCGTACGTAAGGAGATTGACAGGAAGCGGGCGTTTGTGGGTGGTAACTGCCTGTTTTCTGGGAGTGTCTGGAAAAACGCAGGCGTGCCCAAGCATTCTTAGGGAGGGTGTGTGACGTCAGCTCCGGCCCCGATCAGCCCGTTCTCATCGCACTGCAGGCGTAAGACCTGGGCGGTACACACACTGCACACACTAGAAAAAACATTCGATGGTGAGTGAGTTGCGAACGGATTTGCAGCTGTCCGCTACATGGCGAAGTTTTAAGGTTAGGCTAAACATACTTACAGTACACAACCTGTGGGGATCCTCTGCTTCGGGGAAAGGCGGTCACTATAATAATGGTGCGTCCGCCTCCCCGAGACTACAAACCATTCAGTGAAAGCCCCAGGGCTCTAAACAGACCCACTACGGTGTGATCGAACTAGTGAAAAAAATGGCAACTTGGGGCCTGATACAGACATGGTCGCGGTTCGTACAGCAGCTGCGTCTTTGGACACTCCCTCATTTTGTAAAACAGTCTACACCGCCGCCCCCCCCCCCCCCCAACGGCTAAATGGGCACTGCGTGTGACACCGCGGGACCCATTCTGTACAAGCGCAGTACCACAAACATCGGAACATTGCGTACATCTCTGACTTTGTCACCTCAGTGGTCTCAGTATAATGGGCCTAATTCAGACCTGATCGCTCGCTAGTTTTTTTTTTGCAGCGATGCGGACAGATAGTCGCCGCCCATAGGGGAGTGTATTTTCGCTTTGCAAGTGTGCAAACGCATGTGCAGATCTTGTGCAGGGACTCTGCGCAGCCCAGGACTTACTCAGCCGCTGCGAACACTTCAGCCTGTCCGAGACCGGAATTGACGTCAGACACCCGCCCTGCAAACGCTTGGACACGCCTGCGTTTTTTCCAACCACTGCCTGAAAACGGTCAGTTGACACCCACAAACGCCTTCTTCCTGTCAATCTCCTTGCGATCGCCTGTGCGAACGGATCCTTCGCACAAACCCATCGCTGAGCGGCGATCCGCTTTGTAACCGTGCGACGCACCTGCGCATTGCGGTGTATACGCACGCGCAGTTCAGACCTGATCGCAGCGCTGCAAAAAACACTAGTGAGTGATCAGGTCTGAATTACCCCCAATATATCATGGCCCTAAAGACCCAGGAACACAATATCCTGACAGAAAATGTTGATGAAACTGATTGGAACTCATCTAGAGAGAGAATTAGATTCAACGGAAACATTTTAAAAGTTCTCTGCAACTGATCTCAGGTTCAATATTCCATAAATAATTTTCGATCCGCCCCCATGGATGGCAGAGAAGCGCGTCGCCATCCCAGCGCTGTAACACACTTACATAGAGAGAACTTTCACAGCCATGAGGTCTTGCCGGAGGTCCAGGCATTTTGTAGAGTTGAAATCCAAAGGACCTTCGGAAAATTCAAAGTATCTGAAAAGAAGTAGAGTTACAAAACATCAGAAGCTGGGCTGCGTGAGCTCCACTTGTGAGGACAATGAGATGAGAACACAAAGAGAATTCACCGTTCAGATATAATACATCACATCATAAAACTCTGGCGCTCTCCTGTGAGCGGAGAAATGTCTGGGGAGGGAACATAGATCGAGGAACGAAACAGAGAAGATGTCAGTATTGTTTCAGCAAAGTATGTGATGAAAAATATAACCCTAACCACTATCTGGCGTGGATGCGTTATGTCCTAACGCGGCCTCTGAGTGAAAGATGTAGGGGGAGGTTTATCAAATCTTAGAGATACATAGAGCAGAGAGAGGTAAAAGGCCAGATGTACTAAGCATTGAAAAGTGATAGAGGAGAGAGACAAAGCACCAACCAACCAGCTTCTGTCATTTTTCTGTAAAATGGCAGAAGCTGATTGATTGGCAAGGGCGCAGCTACCATAGGTGCAGGGAGTGCAGCTGCTATGGGGCCCAGAGCTGAGAGGGGCCACTTTCACTTTCCCTGTCACAGTTACCTGTGTTACATACATTTTTCACCATTGGGTGGTACACAGGGGGACTTATAATTTGTGCCTTGGGACCTACAATATATCTAGTTATGTCCCTGGACCTGCACATTGTAATGTGTTATAAAATGAACTGGAGGGCATTTTAATGTTACATAATATGAATTGCGGCACTGTATCGTGGCACAGTATAAAGTGGAGGCTCTATAGTGTGGATTAAGATGAACTAGAAGAACTGTGAATTGGGGTAATGTGTTGCATAGGGGGGTAATTCTGAGTTGATCGCAGCAGGGACTTTGGCCCTCATTCCGAGTTGTTCGCTCGCTAGCTGCTTTTAGCAGTATTGCACACGCTAAGCCGCCGCCTACTGGGAGTAAATCTTTGCTTTGCAGAATTGTGAACGAAAGATTAACAGAATTGCGAATAGAAATTTCTTTGCAGTTTCCGAGTAGCTCGAGACTTACTCTGCCACTGCGATCAGTTCAGTCCTTTTCGTTCCTGGTTTGACGTCACAAACACACCCAGCGTTCGCCCAGACACTCCCTCGTTTCTTCAGACACTCCCGCGTTTTTTCCAGAAACGGCAGCGTTTTTATGCACACACCCCTAAAACGGCCAGTTTCCGCCCAGAAACACCCACTTCCTGTCAATCACACTCCGATCACCAGAACGATGAAAAATCTTCGCAAAGCCGTGAGTAAAATAACAAACTTTTGTGCTAATTTACTTGGCGCAGGCGCACTGCGAACATTGCGCATGCGCAGTTTGCGACTTATAGCACCGATGTGAAGAAAAAGAACGAGCGAACAACTCGGAATGAGGGCCCTTGTTAGCAGTTGGGCAAAACCATGTGCACTGCAGTGGGGCAGATGTAACATGTGCAGAGAGAGTTAGATTTGGGTGTGGTGTGTTCAATCAGCAATCTAAAATGCAGTGTAAAAAAAAAGCAGCCAGTATTTACCCTGCACAGAAACAAAATAATCCACCCAAATCTTTCTCTCTCTGCACATGTTATATCTGCCTCCCCTGCAGTGCACATGGTTTTGCCCAACTGCTAACAAAGCTGCTGCTGCGATCAACTCAGGAATACCCCAAATGTGTACTAGTGGCCCGACAATGTGAAATACTGTGAACTAAGGGGGTCATTCCGAGTTGTTCGCTCGTTAGATTTTTTCGCAACGGAGCGATTAGTCGCAAACTGCGAATGCGCAATGTCCGCATTGCGCCTGCGCCAAGTAAATTTGCAAAAAAGTTTGGTATTTTACTCACGGCGTAACAAAGAAATTTCATTGTTCTGGTGATCGTAGTGTGATTGACAGGAAGTGGGTGTTTCTGGGCGGAAACTGGCCGTTTTATGGGTGTGTGCGGAAAAACGCAGGCGTGTCAGGGAAAAACGCGGGAGTGTCTGGAGAAATGGGGGAGTGTCTGGGCGAACGCTGGGTGTGTTTATGACGTCAAACCAGGAACGAAACTGACTGAACTGATCGCAGTGTAGGAGTAAGTCTCGAGCTGCTCAGAAACTGCTAAGAACGGTCTATTCGCAATTCTGCTAATCTTTCGTTCACAATTCTGCTAAGCGAAGATACACTCCCAGGGGGCGGCGGCTTAGCGTGTGCACTGCTGATAAAAGCAGCTAGCGAGCGAACAACTTGGAATGAGGGCCTAAGGCTCTACTATGGTTCAGAAAATGAACTAGGGCTCTATTATGGGGCATAAAAGTTAACAATTGCTGCTGAGAGGTGTCTCGCTAGAAGCATTGGGTCAGGGCAGAGCCGGCCTTAACCAATATGATGCCCTAGGCAAGATTTTGGCTGGTGCCCCCTAGCACCGCTGCTAGTTCTGCAGGAGATGCCTGGCATGAGTCAGCTGGCAGCTCTGCTAATGTCGGGAGCCTTTTGTTTATGAAAATGCATCATATTTGCATTACTATGTGGCTAGGATGCACAAGCAGCTTCTGCTGATTAAAATTATATGCAGCATTCCTATATTCTGTGTGTGATTGTGGCTGTATCTGCATACGAATTGCTACATTACAGTGATTTCCAAGAATACACTGCAATATAGCATTTCGTATTTAGATACAGCCACAGTTGCACACAGAATATAGGCATGCTGCATATCATTTTAATCAGCAGAATCTACTGGTGCCCCTAAGCAAACCAAATGCCCTAGGCATTTGCCTAGTTTGCCTATGCCTAAGGCCGGCTCTGGGTCAGGGGCCCCTTATATATGCTGCTATGGGGCCCACAAAGTTCTGGCTACGCCCCTGTTGGTTGGTACTTTATCTCTCTCCAAGTTTTGCTAAATCTCACTTATAAAATAATATGGCAAACATAATTATATCTTTCATGTAACTATGTACCCATTGGGATAATGCCAATTATTACAGCTATTAGATGTCATAGGTGAGTTTGGTAATCTTCTAAAAGTAAGTAAACTGAGGTAATTTCCATAATCCAACTATCCCACATATAATGCACAAAAAGCCCCAATACATACATACTGTATACATGCATAGAAATAATAAAACTGGCATAGACATGAAGAAAAGACATATACAAGCACATACACCAAGATACATATGTACACACACATACTGCACATCAAGCCTGGCCAACCTGTGGCTCTCCAGCTGTTGTAAAACTACAAGTCCCATCATGCCTTGCCACAGTTTTGCTATTAGGTAATGCTAAAACTGTGGCATGGCATGCTGGGATGTGTAGTTTCACAACATCTGGAGAGCCACAGATTGGCCAGGCCTGCTGCACATACATACATTTATTCACACAGGATTAATTGATTACAGGCATGATGAAGAGTTAGGCTGCAATTGGGCCTAGTGGACAGTGGGGGTGAATCAGACCTGATTGCTGCTGTGCGTTTTCGTACAACGGGCGATCAGCGATTAACTGCGCATGCATATGCACCGCAATGCGCACGCGCGTTGGCAAACAACAAATGGTATCGCCGGTCAGCGACAGGCTGGTGCGAAAATTCTAATCGCACAGCCATTCACATGCTGAGTGACAAGAAGAGGCCATTTGTGGGTGGTAACTGACCGCTTTCTGGGAGTGTCAGGAGAAACGCAGGCGTGCCCAAGTGTTTTCAGGGCGGGTGTGTGATGTCATCTCCGGCCCCGATCAGCCAGTTCTCATCGCACTGTAGGAGTAAGTCCTGGGCTGCGCACACACTGGTAAAAACATTCACTGGTGAGTGAGGTGTGAACGGATTTGCAGCTGTCCGCTGAGGGGTTTTTAGTTGCTCAGCGTACACATGTGATCGCACACTTGCATGGCGAATATACACTCCCCTTGGGCGGCGACTATCTGATCGCAGGACTACAATTTTAGCAGCCTAACGATCAGGTGTGAATCACCCCCTGTGTAAGTCTCTGAGGTACCTTTCTAGTGAGGAAAAGCCCTATCCCAGGCAGTTTCCACTTGCAATATGGCTTTATGTTATAAAAATCAGCCCCTTTGCTATCACTGCCTGAGAAAAGATTTACTGGTTCATGCCAGCAAACAGCTTCCCCAAATCCCTCTTCTGTGGTCTCCATCATTGATACCCCCCAAATGTCCCACTTCAGCAGAGCTAACTTTCACCCCATAGAGGGCACTTTTGGATCTTGCTGACCGAGAACCTAAAGGGCCCTACACATTTAACGATTCGCCGCCGAGCTGCCCGACGGTGGATACGGCCGACGGGCGAACCGGCAGGGGAGGGGGGGGGGGGGGGGGCAGTGACGAGGGAAGTGAAGTTCCTTCACTCCCCCCGTCACCCGGCTCCATAGAAGTCAGGCAAATATGGACGAGATCGTCCATATTAGCCTGCATGCACAAGCGACGGGGCACCAGCGATGAACGAGCGCGGGGCCGCGCATCGTTCATCGTTGGTGCCTCCACACTGTAAGATATGAACGGTATCTCGTTCATTAATGAACGAGATCGTTCATATCTTTTAGTCAGATCGACCAGTGTGTAGGGCCTATAAGTAAGATCCTGCGACTTGCGGAAACTGTGACACAGCTGCTAGATTTAAATCGGCAATTAGCTTAAAGGCAAAACCAGGTTGGATTGTCTTTAAATGAATTGCTCTTTTAAATCCAGTGACAATCTCTCTGTAATCGCCAGTTCATGCATATTGCGGACTGTTACATTCTGCCCAGAGTTTATCCAGATTATTGGGAGCGAGGTTTATTTATCCCGATTCCACGTGTGTAAACGTTGCGAGGCATTCACCTCACACCTCATAACATTCCATAAATCACAGACTGAGTTTAAACTGGCCGAGGCCCTGACCCCTGACATCATATACCCAGTGTATACCAAGACCAATCCCGTAAAACGACAAGGCAGTCCAATCAGATACTAGGGGTCAGAGGAAGATAGAGTGTCTTAATGTGACCTGTAGAGTGAGTGGAGTGGCGGCTCTCACCATATTAATAAGGCCCAGGCAATGAGGGAGATTTATGAAAGCTTGGAGAAAGATAAATTGGAGAGAGATAAACTACCAACCAATCAGCTCCTAACTGCCATGTTACAGGCTGTTAGAATAATGACAGGAGCTGACTGGCTGGTACTTTATCTCTCTCCAAGTTGGATACATCTACCCCATACTATGGTAACCTCAGGATAACCTCCGGAAGATGAGGATGATAATATTCGGTGTGTAAGCACCTTCTGGCTGAATTAGGTGTCTGAGGGTCACGTCGCACACTTCCCCAGCTCACAGGAATTTTCCTGACTACTTTTAGCACTGAGCACTTCTGCAGACACTAATAGGACGGATATTATTATTCCAACAGCCCCAGGCTATGTTAATTATTTCCTGTTGATCCAGCAACTGCGTCTCCCCTTCTTAAAGAGAGAGAAAGCTCCTATATCGTTTTAGATGTGTCTCCCGGTCAGATGTGTATATACGACGCAATCAGTGTGGATAGTGAACACGGTCAGACGTGTATGTACGCTGCAATCAGTGTGGATAGTGAACACGGTCAGACGTGTATATACGCTGCAATCAGTGCGGATAGTGAACACGGTCAGATGTATATGTACGCTGCAATCAGTGCGGATAGTGAACACGGTCAGATGTGTATGTACGCTGCAATCAGTGCGGATAGTGAACACAGTCAGATGTGTATATACGCTGCAATCAGAGAGGATAGTGAACACGGTCAGACGTGTATGTACGCTGCAATCAGTGAGGATAGTGAACACGGTCAGATGTGTATGTACGCTGAAATCATTGCGGATAGTGAACACGGTCAGACGTGTATGTACGCTGAAATCAGTGCGGATAGTGAACACGGTCAGACGTGTATGTACGCTGCAATCAGTGTGGATAGTGAACACGGTCAGACGTGTATGTACGCTGAAATCATTGCGGATAGTGAACACGGTCAGACGTGTATGTACGCTGCAATCAGTGCGGATAGTGAACACGGTCAGATGTGTATGTACGCTGCAATCAGTGCGGATAGTGAACACAGTCAGATGTGTATGTACGCTGCAATCAGTACGGATAGTGAACACGGTCAGACGTGTATATACGCTGCAATCAGTGCGGATAGTGAACACGGTCAGACGTGTATGTACGCTGCAATCAATGCGGATAGTGAACACGGTCAGATGTGTATGTACGCTGCAATCATTGCGGATAGTGAACACAGTCAGATGTGTATGTACGCTGCAATCAGTACGGATAGTGAACACGGTCAGACGTGTATATACGCTGCAATCAGTGCGGATAGTGAACACGGTCAGACGTGTATGTACGCTGCAATCAATGCGGATAGTGAACACGGTCAGATGTGTATGTACGCTGCAATCATTGCGGATAGTGAACACGGTCAGACGTGTATATACGCTGCAATCAGTACGGATAGTGAACACGGTCAGACGTGTATATACGCTGCAATCAGTGCGGATAGTGAACACGGTCAGATGTGTATGTACGCTGCAATCAGTACGGATAGTGAACACGGTCAGACGTGTATATACGCTGCAATCAGTGCGGATAGTGAACACGGTCAGACGTGTATGTACGCTGCAATCAATGCGGATAGTGAACACGGTCAGATGTGTATGTACGCTGCAATCAGTGCGGATAGTGAACACGGTCAGATGTGTATGTACGCTGCAATCAGTGCGGATAGTGAACACAGTCAGATGTGTATGTACGCTGAAATCATTGCGGATAGTGAACACGGTCAGACGTGTATGTACGCTGCAATCAGTGTGGATAGTGAACACGGTCAGATGTGTATGTACGCTGCAATCAGTGTGGATAGTGAACACGGTCAGACGTGTATGTACGCTGCAATCAGTGCGGATAGTGAACACAGTCAGATGTGTATGTACGCTGAAATCATTGCGGATAGTGAACACGGTCAGACGTGTATGTACGCTGCAATCAGTGTGGATAGTGAACACGGTCAGACGTGTATGTACGCTGCAATCAGTGAGGATAGTGAACACGGTCAGACGTGTATGTACGCTGCAATCAGTGTGGATAGTGAACACGGTAAGATGTGTATGTACGCTGCAATCAGTGCGGATAGTGAACACGGTCAGACGTGTATATACGCTGCAATCAGTGCGGATAGTGAACACGGTCAGACGTGTATGTACGCTGCAATCAGTGCGGATAGTGAACACGGTCAGATGTGTATGTACGCTGCAATCAGTGCGGATAGTGAACACGGTCAGATGTGTATGTACGCTGCAATCAGTGCGGGTAGTGAACGCGGTCAGACGTGTATGTACGCTGCAATCAGTGCGGATAGTGAACACGGTCAGACGTGTATGTACGCTGCAATCAGTGCGGATAGTGAACACGGTCAGATGTGTATGTATGCTGCAATCAGTGCGGGTAGTGAACGCGGTCAGACGTGTATATACGCTGCAATCAGTGCGGATAGTGAACACGGTCAGACGTGTATGTACGCTGCAATCAGTGCGGATAGTGAACACGGTCAGACGTGTATGTACGCTGAAATCATTGCGGATAGTGAACATGGTCAGACGTGTATGTACGCTGCAATCAGTGCGGATAGTGAACACGGTCAGACGTGTATATACGCTGCAATCAGTGCGGATAGTGAACACGGTCAGACGTGTATGTACGCTGCAATCAGTGCGGATAGTGAACACGGTCAGACGTGTATGTACGCTGAAATCATTGCGGATAGTGAACATGGTCAGACGTGTATGTATGCTGCAATCAGTGCGGGTAGTGAACACGGTCAGACGTGTATGTACGCTGCAATCAGTGCGGATAGTGAACACGGTCAGACGTGTATGTACGCTGCAATCAGTGCGGATAGTGAACACGGTCAGATGTGTATGTACGCTGCAATCAGTGCGGATAGTGAACACGGTCAGATGTGTATGTATGCTGCAATCAGTGCGGATAGTGAACACGGTCAGATGTGTATATACGCTGCAATCAGTGAGGATAGTGAACACGGTCAGACGTGTATGTACGCTGAAATCAGTGCGGATAGTGAACACGGTCAGACGTGTATGTACGCTGAAATCATTGCGGATAGTGAACATGGTCAGACGTGTATGTATGCTGCAATCAGTGCGGGTAGTGAACGCGGTCAGACGTGTATATACGCTGCAATCAGTGCGGATAGTGAACACGGTCAGACGTGTATGTACGCTGCAATCAGTGCGGATAGTGAACACGGTCAGATGTATATGTACGCTGCAATCAGTGCGGATAGTGAACACGGTCAGATGTGTATGTACGCTGCAATCAGTGCGGATAGTGAACACAGTCAGATGTGTATATACGCTGCAATCAGTGAGGATAGTGAACATCGTCAGACGTGTATGTACGCTGCAATCAGTGAGGATAGTGAACACGGTCAGACGTGTATATACGCTGCAATCAGTGCGGATAGTGAACACGGTCAGACGTGTATGTACGCTGCAATCAGTGTGGATAGTGAACACGGTCAGACGTGTATGTACGCTGCAATCAGTGCGGATAGTGAACACGGTCAGATGTTTATGTACGCTGCAATCAGTGCGGATAGTGAACACGGTCAGATGTGTATGTACGCTGCAATCAGTGCGGATAGTGAACACAGTCAGATGTGTATATACGCTGCAATCAGTGAGGATAGTGAACACGCTCAGACGTGTATGTACGCTGCAATCAGTGAGGATAGTGAACACGGTCAGATGTGTATGTACGCTGAAATCATTGCGGATAGTGAACACGGTCAGACGTGTATGTACGCTGCAATCAGTGTGGATAGTGAACACGGTCAGACGTGTATGTACGCTGCAATCAGTGTGGATAGTGAACACGGTCAGACGTGTATGTACGCTGCAATCAGTGTGGATAGTGAACACGGTCAGACGTGAATGTACGCTGAAATCAGTGCGGATAGTGAACACGGTCAGACGTGTATGTACGCTGAAATCATTGCGGATAGTGAACATGGTCAGACGTGTATGTACGCTGCAATCATTGCGGATAGTGAACATGGTCAGATGTGTATGTACGCTGCAATCAGTGCGGATAGTGAACACGGTCAGACGTGTATGTACGCTGCAATCAGTGACGATA
Source organism: Pseudophryne corroboree (assembly GCF_028390025.1). NCBI lineage: Eukaryota > Metazoa > Chordata > Amphibia > Anura > Myobatrachidae > Pseudophryne > Pseudophryne corroboree. The sequence continues at coordinate 40,470,507 of NC_086444.1, read as the reverse complement.
GTGAACACGGTCAGATGTGTATGTACGCTGAAATCATTGCGGATAGTGAACACGGTCAGACGTGTATGTACGCTGCAATCAGTGTGGATAGTGAACACGGTCAGACGTGTATGTACGCTGAAATCATTGCGGATAGTGAACACGGTCAGACGTGTATGTACGCTGCAATCAGTGCGGATAGTGAACACGGTCAGATGTGTATGTACGCTGCAATCAGTGCGGATAGTGAACACGGTCAGACGTGTATATACGCTGCAATCAGTGTGGATAGTGAACACGGTCAGACGTGTATGTACGCTGCAATCAGTGCGGATAGTGAACACGGTCAGATGTGTATGTACGCTGCAATCAGTGCGGATAGTGAACACGGTCAGACGTGTATGTATGCTGCAATCAGTGCGGGTAGTGAACGCGGTCAGACGTGTATATACGCTGCAATCAGTGCGGATAGTGAACACGGTCAGACGTGTATGTACGCTGCAATCAGTGCGGATAGTGAACACGGTCAGATGTGTATGTACGCTGCAATCAGTGCGGATAGTGAACACGGTCAGATGTGTATGTACGCTGCAATCAGTGCGGATAGTGAACACAGTCAGATGTGTATATACGCTGCAATCAGTGAGGATAGTGAACACGGTCAGACGTGTATGTACGCTGCAATCAGTGCGGATAGTGAACACGGTCAGATGTGTATGTACGCTGCAATCAGTGCGGATAGTGAACACGGTCAGACGTGTATGTATGCTGCAATCAGTGCGGGTAGTGAACGCGGTCAGACGTGTATATACGCTGCAATCAGTGCGGATAGTGAACACGGTCAGACGTGTATGTACGCTGCAATCAGTGCGGATAGTGAACACGGTCAGATGTGTATGTACGCTGCAATCAGTGCAGATAGTGAACACGGTCAGACGTGTATATACGCTGCAATCAGTGCGGATAGTGAACACGGTCAGACGTGTATGTATGCTGCAATCAGTGCGGGTAGTGAACATGGTCAGATGTGTATATACGCTGCAATCAGTGCGGATAGTGAACACGGTCAGACGTGTATGTACGCTGCAATCAGTGCGGATAGTGAACACGGTCAGATGTGTATGTACGCTGCAATCAGTGCAGATAGTGAACACGGTCAGACGTGTATATACGCTGCAATCAGTGCGGATAGTGAACACGGTCAGACGTGTATGTACGCTGCAATCAGTGCGGATAGTGAACACGGTCAGATGTGTATGTACGCTGCAATCAGTGTGGATAGTGAACACGGCCAGATGTGTATATACGACGCAATCAGTGTGGATAGTGAACACGGTCAGATGTGTATGTACGCTGCAATCAGTGTGGATAGTGAACATGGTCAGATGTGTATGTACGCTGCAATCAGTGCGGATAGTGAACACAGTCAGATGTGTATGTACGCTGCAATCAGTGTGGATAGTGAACACGGTCAGACGTGAATGTACGCTGAAATCAGTGCGGATAGTGAACACGGTCAGACGTGTATGTACGCTGAAATCATTGCGGATAGTGAACATGGTCAGACGTGTATGTATGCTGCAATCAGTGCGGGTAGTGAACGCGGTCAGACGTGTATATACGCTGCAATCAGTGCAGATAGTGAACACAGTCAGACGTGTATGTACGCTGCAATCAGTGCGGATAGTGAACACGGTCAGATGTGTATGTACTCTGCAATCAGTGCGGATAGTGAACACAGTCAGATGTGTATATACGCTGCAATCAGTGAGGATAGTGAACACGGTCAGACGTGTATGTACGCTGCAATCAGTGAGGATAGTGAACACGGTCAGATGTGTATGTACGCTGAAATCATTGCGGATAGTGAACACGGTCAGATGTGTATGTACGCTGCAATCAGTGCGGATAGTGAACACGGTCAGATGTGTATGTACGCTGCAATCGGTGCGGATAGTGAACATGGTCAGATGTGTATGTACGCTGCAATCAGTGCGGATAGTGAACACGGTCAGACGTGTATATACGCTGCAATCAGTGCGGATAGTGAACATGGGCCCTCATTCCGAGTTGATCGCTCGCAAGGCGATTTTAGCAGAGTTACACACGCTAAGCCGCCGCCTACTGGGAGTGAATCTTAGCTTCTTAAAATTGCGACCGATGTATTCGCAATATTGCGATTACAAACTACTTAGCAGTTTCAGAGTAGCTTCAGACTTACTTGGCATCTGCGATCAGTTCAGTGCTTGTCGTTCCTGGTTTGACGTCACAAACACACCCAGCGTTCGCCCAGACACTCCCCCGTTTCTCCGGCCACTCCTGCGTTTTTTCCGGAAACGGTAGCGTTTTTATCCACACGCCCATAAAACGCCGTGTTTCCGCCCAGTAACACCCATTTCCTGTCAATCACACTACGATCGCCGGAGCGAAGAAAAAGCCGTGAGTAAAAATACTATCTTCATTGTTAAATTACTTGGCGCAGTCGCAGTGCGAATATTGCGCATGCGTACTAAGCGGAATTTCACTGCGATGCGATGAAAATTACCGAGCGAACGACTCGGAATGAGGGCCTTGGTCAGATGTGTATGTACGCTGCAATCAGTGCGGATAGTGAACACAGTCAGATGTGTATGTACGCTGAAATCAGTGCGGATAGTGAACACGGTCAGACGTGTATGTACGCTGAAATCATTGCGGATAGTGAACATGGTCAGACGTGTATGTATGCTGCAATCAGTGTGGATAGTGAACACGGTCAGACGTGTATGTATGCTGCAATCAGTGCGGCTAGTAAACACGGTCAGACGTGTATGTACGCTGCAATCAGTGCGGATAGTGAACACGGTCAGATGTGTATGTACGCTGAAATCATTGCGGATAGTGAACATGGTCAGATGTGTATGTACGCTGCAATCAGTGCGGATAGTGAACACGGTCAGATGTGTATGTACGCTGCAATCAGTGCGGATAGTGAACATGGTCAGATGTTTATGTACGCTGCAATCAGTGCGGATAGTGAACACGGGCCCTCATTCCGAGTTGTTCGCTCGGAGTTTTTCATCGCATCGCAGTGAGAATTCTCTTAGTGCGCATGCGCAATGTTCGCACTGCGACTGCGCCAAGTAACTTTACTATGAAGAAAGTAAGTTTACTCACGGCATTTTCATCGCTCCGACGTTCGCATTGTGATTGACAGGAAATGGGTGTTACTGGGCGGATGCACGGCGTTTTAGGGGCGTGTGGCAGGAAACGCTACCGTTTCCGGAAAAAACGCAGGAGTGGCCGGAGAAACGGTGGGAGTGCCTGGGCGAACGCTGGGTGTGTTTATGACGTCAGCCAGGAACGAAAAGCACTGAACTGATCGCACAGGCAGAGTAAGTCTGAAGCTACTCAGAAACTGCTATCTCGTTTGTAATCGCAATATTGCGCCTACGTCGGTCGCAATTTTAAGAAGCTAAGATTCACTCCCAGTAGGCGGCGGCTTAGCGTGTGTAACTCTGCTACATTCGCCTTGCGAGCGAACAACTCGGAATGAGGGCCACGGTCAGATGTGTATGTACGCTGAAATCAGTGCGGATAGTGAACACGGTCAGACGTGTATGTACGCTGAAATCATTGCGGATAGTGAACATGGTCAGATGTGTATGTACGCTGCAATCAGTGCGGGTAGTGAACGCGGTCAGACGTGTATATACGCTGCAATCAGTGCGGATAGTGAACACGGTCAGACGTGTATGTACGCTGCAATCAGTGCGGATAGTGAACACGGTCAGACGTGTATATACGCTGCAATCAGTGCGGATAGTGAACACGGTCAGACGTGTATGTACGCTGCAATCAGTGCAGATAGTGAACACGGTCAGATGTGTATGTACGCTGCAATCAGTGCGGATAGTGAACACAGTCAGATGTGTATGTACGCTGCAATCAGTGCGGATAGTGAACACGGTCAGACGTGTATATACGCTGCAATCAGTGCGGATAGTGAACATGGTCAGACGTGTATATACGATGCAATCAGTGCGGATAGTGAACACGGTCAGATGTGTATATACGACGCAATCAGTGCGGATAGTGAACACGATGAATCGTGTATGTACGCTGCAATCAGTGCGGATAGTGAACACGGTCAGATGTGTATGTACGCTGCAATCAGTGCGGATAGTGAACACGGTCAGACGTGTATGTACGCTGAAATCAGTGCGGATAGTGAACACGGTCAGATGTGTATGTACGCTGCAATCAGTGCGGATAGTGAACACAGTCAGACGTGTATATAAGCTGCAATCATTGCGGATAGTGAACATGGTCAGACGTGTATGTACGCTGCAATCAGTGCAGATAGTGAACACGGTCAGACGTGTATGTACGCTGGAATCAGTGCGGATAGTGAACACGGTCAGACGTGTATGTACGCTGAAATCATTGCGGATAGTGAACATGGTCAGACGTGTATATACGCTGCAATCAGTGCGGATAGTGAACACGGTCAGACGTGTATGTACGCTGCAATCAGTGCGGATAGTGAACACGGTCAGATGTGTATGTACGCTGCAATCAGTGCAGATAGTGAACACGGTCAGATGTGTATGTACGCTGAAATCATTGCGGATAGTGAACACGGTCAGATGTGTATGTACGCTGAAATCATTGCGGATAGTGAACACGGTCAGATGTGTATGTACGCTGAAATCATTGCGGATAGTGAACACGGGGGGTCATTCCGAGTTGTTCGCTCGCAAGCGGATTTTAGCAGATTTGCTCATGCTAAGCCGCCGCCTACTGGGAGTGAATCTTAGCTTCTTAAAATTGCGAACGATGTATTCGCAATATTGCGATTACACACCTCGTAGCAGTTTCTGAGTAGCTCCAGACTTACTCGGCATCTGCGATCATTTCAGTGCTTGTCGTTCCTGGTTTGACGTCACAAACACACCCAGCGTTCGCCCAGACACTCCCCCGTTTCTCCGGCCACTCCTGCGTTTTTTCCGGAAACCGTAGCGTTTTTTCCCACACGCCCATAAAACGGACTGTTTCCGCCCAGTAACACCCATTTCCTGTCAATCACATTACGATCGCCAGAACGATGAAAAAGCCGTGAGTAAAATTCCTAACTGCATAGCAAATTTACTTGGCGCAGTCGCAGTGCGGACATTGCGCATGCGCATTAAGCGGAAAATCGCTGCGATGCGAAGATTTTTACCGAGCGAACAACTCGGAATGACCCCCTAGGTCAGATGTGTATGTACGCTGCAATCAGTGCTGATAGTGAACACGGTCAGATGTGTATGTACGCTGAAATCATTGCGGATAGTGAACACGGTCAGATGTGTATGTACGCTGCAATCGGTGCGGATAGTGAACACGGTCAGATGTGTATGTACGCTGCAATCAGTGTGGATAGTGAAAATGGTCAGACATGTGTGTACGCTGCAATCAGTGCGGATAGTGAACACGGTCAGACGTGTATATACGCTGCAATCAGTGCGGATAGTGAACACAGTCAGATGTGTATGTACGCTGAAATCAGTGCGGATAGTGAACACGGTCAGACGTGTATGTACGCTGAAATCATTGCGGATAGTGAACATGGTCAGACGTGTATGTACGCTGCAATCGGTGCGGATAGTGAACACGGTCAGATGTGTATGTACGCTGCAATCAGTGTGGATAGTGAAAATGGTCAGACGTGTATATACGCTGCAATCAGTGCGGATAGTGAACACAGTCAGATGTGTATATACGCTGCAATCAGTGCGGATAGTGAACACAGTCAGATGTGTATGTACGCTGAAATCAGTGCGGATAGTGAACACGGTCAGACGTGTATGTACGCTGCAATCAGTGCGGATAGTGAACACGGTCAGACGTGTATATACGCTGCAATCAGTGCGGATAGTGAACACAGTCAGATGTGTATGTACGCTGAAATCAGTGCGGATAGTGAACACGGTCAGACGTGTATGTAAGCTGCAATCAGTGCGGATAGTGAACACGGTCAGATGTGTATGTACGCTGAAATCATTGCGGATAGTGAACACGGTCAGATGTGTATGTACGCTGCAATCAGTGCGGATAGTGAACACGGTCAGATGTGTATGTACGCTGCAATCAGTGCGGATAGTGAACACGGTCAGATGTGTATGTACGCTGCAATCAGTGCGGATAGTGAACACGGTCAGATGTGTATGTACGCTGAAATCAGTGCGGATAGTGAACACGGTCAGACGTGTATGTACGCTGAAATCATTGCTGATAGTGAACATGGTCAGATGTGTATGTACGCTGCAATCAATGCGGGTAGTGAACGCGGTCAGACGTGTATATACGCTGCAATCAGTGCGGATAGTGAACACGGTCAGACGTGTATGTACGCTGCAATCAGTGCGGATAGTGAACACGGTCAGACGTGTATGTACGCTGCAATCAGTGCGGATAGTGAACACGGTCAGACGTGTATGTACGCTGCAATCAGTGCGGATAGTGAACACGGTCAGACGTGTATGTACGCTGCAATCAGTGTGGATAGTGAACACGGTCAGATGTGTATGTACGCTGCAATCAGTGCGGATAGTGAACACAGTCAGATGTGTATGTACGCTGCAATCAGTGCGGATAGAGAACACGGTCAGACGTGTATGTACGCTGCAATCAGTGCGGATAGTGAACACGGTCAGACGTGTATGTACGCTGCAATCAGTGCAGATAGTGAACACGGTCAGATGTGTATGTACGCTGCAATCAGTGCGGACAGTGAACACAGTCAGATGTGTATGTACGCTGCAATCAGTGCGGATAGTGAACACGGTCAGACGTGTATGTACGCTGCAATCAGTGTGGATAGTGAACGCGGTCAGACGTGTATGTACGCTGCAATCAGTGCAGATAGTGAACACGGTCAGATGTGTATGTACGCTGCAATCAGTGCGGATAGTGAACACAGTCAGATGTGTATGTACGATGCAATCAGTGTGGATAGTGAACACGGTCAGACGTGAATGTACGCTGAAATCAGTGCGGATAGTGAACACGGTCAGACGTGTATGTACGCTGAAATCATTGCGGATAGTGAACATGGTCAGACGTGTATGTACGCTGCAATCAGTGCAGATAGTGAACACGGTCAGATGTGTATGTACGCTGCAATCAGTGCGGATAGTGAACACAGTCAGATGTGTATGTACGCTGCAATCAGTGCGGATAGTGAACACGGTCAGACGTGTATATACGCTGCAATCAGTGCGGATAGTGAACATGGTCAGACGTGTATATACGATGCAATCAGTGCGGATAGTGAACACGGTCAGATGTGTATATACGACGCAATCAGTGCGGATAGTGAACACGATGAATCGTGTATGTACGCTGCAATCAGTGCGGATAGTGAACACGGTCAGATGTGTATGTACGCTGCAATCAGTGCGGATAGTGAACACGGTCAGACGTGTATGTACGCTGAAATCAGTGCGGATAGTGAACACGGTCAGATGTGTATGTACGCTGCAATCAGTGCGGATAGTGAACACAGTCAGACGTGTATATAAGCTGCAATCATTGCGGATAGTGAACATGGTCAGACGTGTATGTACGCTGCAATCAGTGCAGATAGTGAACACGGTCAGACGTGTATGTACGCTGGAATCAGTGCGGATAGTGAACACGGTCAGACGTGTATGTACGCTGAAATCATTGCGGATAGTGAACATGGTCAGACGTGTATATACGCTGCAATCAGTGCGGATAGTGAACACGGTCAGACGTGTATGTACGCTGCAATCAGTGCGGATAGTGAACACGGTCAGATGTGTATGTACGCTGCAATCAGTGCAGATAGTGAACACGGTCAGATGTGTATGTACGCTGAAATCATTGCGGATAGTGAACACGGTCAGATGTGTATGTACGCTGAAATCATTGCGGATAGTGAACACGGTCAGATGTGTATGTACGCTGAAATCATTGCGGATAGTGAACACGGGGGGTCATTCCGAGTTGTTCGCTCGCAAGCGGATTTTAGCAGATTTGCTCATGCTAAGCCGCCGCCTACTGGGAGTGAATCTTAGTTTTTAAAATTGCGAACGATGTATTCGCAATATTGCGATTACACACCTCGTAGCAGTTTCTGAGTAGCTCCAGACTTACTCGGCATCTGCGATCATTTCAGTGCTTGTCGTTCCTGGTTTGACGTCACAAACACACCCAGCGTTCGCCCAGACACTCCCCCGTTTCTCCGGCCACTCCTGCGTTTTTTCCGGAAACCGTAGCGTTTTTTCCCACACGCCCATAAAACGGACTGTTTCCGCCCAGTAACACCCATTTCCTGTCAATCACATTACGATCGCCAGAACGATGAAAAAGCCGTGAGTAAAATTCCTAACTGCATAGCAAATTTACTTGGCGCAGTCGCAGTGCGGACATTGCGCATGCGCATTAAGCGGAAAATCGCTGCGATGCGAAGATTTTTACCGAGCGAACAACTCGGAATGACCCCCTAGGTCAGATGTGTATGTACGCTGCAATCAGTGCTGATAGTGAACACGGTCAGATGTGTATGTACGCTGAAATCATTGCGGATAGTGAACACGGTCAGATGTGTATGTACGCTGCAATCAGTGCGGATAGTGAACACGGTCAGATGTGTATGTACGCTGCAATCAGTGTGGATAGTGAACACGGTCAGATGTGTATATACGACGCAATCAGTGTGGATAGTGAACACGGTCAGATGTGTATGTACGCTGCAATCAGTGCGGATAGTGAACATGGTCAGATGTGTATGTACGCTGCAATCAGTGCGGATAGTGAACACAGTCAGATGTGTATGTACGCTGCAATCAGTGTGGATAGTGAACACGGTCAGACGTGAATGTACGCTGAAATCAGTGCGGATAGTGAACACGGTCAGACGTGTATGTACGCTGAAATCATTGCGGATAGTGAACACGGTCAGACGTGTATGTACGCTGCAATCAGTGCGGATAGTGAACGCGGTCAGATGTGTATGTACGCTGCAATCAGTGCGGATAGTGAACACGGTCAGACGTGTATATACGCTGCAATCAGTGCGGATAGTGAACACGGTCAGACGTGTATGTACGCTGCAATCAGTGCGGATAGTGAACACGGTCAGATGTGTATGTACGCTGCAATCAGTGCGGATAGTGAACACGGTCAGATGTGTATGTACGCTGAAATCATTGCGGATAGTGAACACGGTCAGATGTGTATGTACGCTGCAATCGGTGCGGATAGTGAACACGGTCAGATGTGTATGTACGCTGCAATCAGTGTGGATAGTGAAAATGGTCAGACATGTGTGTACGCTGCAATCAGTGCGGATAGTGAACACGGTCAGACGTGTATATACGCTGCAATCAGTGCGGATAGTGAACACAGTCAGATGTGTATGTACGCTGAAATCAGTGCGGATAGTGAACACGGTCAGACGTGTATGTACGCTGAAATCATTGCGGATAGTGAACATGGTCAGACGTGTATGTACGCTGCAATCGGTGCGGATAGTGAACACGGTCAGATGTGTATGTACGCTGCAATCAGTGTGGATAGTGAAAATGGTCAGACGTGTATATACGCTGCAATCAGTGCGGATAGTGAACACAGTCAGATGTGTATGTACGCTGCAATCAGTGCGGATAGTGAACACGGTCAGATGTGTATGTACGCTGAAATCATTGCGGATAGTGAACACGGTCAGATGTGTATGTACGCTGCAATCGGTGCGGATAGTGAACACGGTCAGATGTGTATGTACGCTGCAATCAGTGTGGATAGTGAAAATGGTCAGACATGTGTGTACGCTGCAATCAGTGCGGATAGTGAACACGGTCAGACGTGTATATACGCTGCAATCAGTGCGGATAGTGAACACAGTCAGATGTGTATGTACGCTGAAATCAGTGCGGATAGTGAACACGGTCAGACGTGTATGTACGCTGAAATCATTGCGGATAGTGAACATGGTCAGACGTGTATGTACGCTGCAATCGGTGCGGATAGTGAACACGGTCAGATGTGTATGTACGCTGCAATCAGTGTGGATAGTGAAAATGGTCAGACGTGTATATACGCTGCAATCAGTGCGGATAGTGAACACAGTCAGATGTGTATATACGCTGCAATCAGTGCGGATAGTGAACACAGTCAGATGTGTATGTACGCTGAAATCAGTGCGGATAGTGAACACGGTCAGACGTGTATGTACGCTGCAATCAGTGCGGATAGTGAACACGGTCAGACGTGTATATACGCTGCAATCAGTGCGGATAGTGAACACAGTCAGATGTGTATGTACGCTGAAATCAGTGCGGATAGTGAACACGGTCAGACGTGTATGTAAGCTGCAATCAGTGCGGATAGTGAACACGGTCAGATGTGTATGTACGCTGAAATCATTGCGGATAGTGAACACGGTCAGATGTGTATGTACGCTGCAATCAGTGCGGATAGTGAACACGGTCAGATGTGTATGTACGCTGCAATCAGTGCGGATAGTGAACACGGTCAGATGTGTATGTACGCTGCAATCAGTGCGGATAGTGAACACGGTCAGATGTGTATGTACGCTGAAATCAGTGCGGATAGTGAACACGGTCAGACGTGTATGTACGCTGAAATCATTGCTGATAGTGAACACGGTCAGATGTGTATGTACGCTGCAATCAATGCGGGTAGTGAACGCGGTCAGACGTGTGTGTACGCTGCAATCAGTGCGGATAGTGAACACGGTCAGACGTGTATGTACGCTGCAATCAGTGCGGATAGTGAACACGGTCAGATGTGTATGTACGCTGAAATCAGTGCGGATAGTGAACACGGTCAGACGTGTATGTACGCTGAAATCATTGCGGATAGTGAACATGGTCAGACGTGTATGTACGCTGCAATCGGTGCGGATAGTGAACACGGTCAGATGTGTATGTACGCTGCAATCAGTGTGGATAGTGAAAATGGTCAGACGTGTATATACGCTGCAATCAGTGCGGATAGTGAACACAGTCAGATGTGTATATACGCTGCAATCAGTGCGGATAGTGAACACAGTCAGATGTGTATGTACGCTGAAATCAGTGCGGATAGTGAACACGGTCAGACGTGTATGTACGCTGCAATCAGTGCGGATAGTGAACACGGTCAGACGTGTATATACGCTGCAATCAGTGCGGATAGTGAACACAGTCAGATGTGTATGTACGCTGAAATCAGTGCGGATAGTGAACACGGTCAGACGTGTATGTAAGCTGCAATCAGTGCGGATAGTGAACACGGTCAGATGTGTATGTACGCTGAAATCATTGCGGATAGTGAACACGGTCAGATGTGTATGTACGCTGCAATCAGTGCGGATAGTGAACACGGTCAGATGTGTATGTACGCTGCAATCAGTGCGGATAGTGAACACGGTCAGATGTGTATGTACGCTGCAATCAGTGCGGATAGTGAACACGGTCAGATGTGTATGTACGCTGAAATCAGTGCGGATAGTGAACACGGTCAGACGTGTATGTACGCTGAAATCATTGCTGATAGTGAACATGGTCAGATGTGTATGTACGCTGCAATCAATGCGGGTAGTGAACGCGGTCAGACGTGTATATACGCTGCAATCAGTGCGGATAGTGAACACGGTCAGACGTGTATGTACGCTGCAATCAGTGCGGATAGTGAACACGGTCAGACGTGTATGTACGCTGCAATCAGTGCGGATAGTGAACACGGTCAGACGTGTATGTACGCTGCAATCAGTGCGGATAGTGAACACGGTCAGACGTGTATGTACGCTGCAATCAGTGTGGATAGTGAACACGGTCAGATGTGTATGTACGCTGCAATCAGTGCGGATAGTGAACACAGTCAGATGTGTATGTACGCTGCAATCAGTGCGGATAGAGAACACGGTCAGACGTGTATGTACGCTGCAATCAGTGCGGATAGTGAACACGGTCAGACGTGTATGTACGCTGCAATCAGTGCAGATAGTGAACACGGTCAGATGTGTATGTACGCTGCAATCAGTGCGGATAGTGAACACAGTCAGATGTGTATGTACGCTGCAATCAGTGCGGATAGTGAACACGGTCAGACGTGTATGTACGCTGCAATCAGTGTGGATAGTGAACGCGGTCAGACGTGTATGTACGCTGCAATCAGTGCAGATAGTGAACACGGTCAGATGTGTATGTACGCTGCAATCAGTGCGGATAGTGAACACAGTCAGATGTGTATGTACGATGCAATCAGTGTGGATAGTGAACACGGTCAGACGTGAATGTACGCTGAAATCAGTGCGGATAGTGAACACGGTCAGACGTGTATGTACGCTGAAATCATTGCGGATAGTGAACATGGTCAGACGTGTATGTATGCTGCAATCAGTGCGGATAGTGAACACGGTCAGACGTGTATGTACGCTGCAATCAGTGCGGATAGTGAACACGGTCAGATGTGTATGTACGCTGCAATCAGTGCGGATAGTGAACACAGTCAGATGTGTATGTACGCTGCAATCAGTGCGGATAGTGAACACGGTCAGACGTGTATGTACGCTGCAATCAGTGCGGATAGTGAACACGGTCAGACGTGTATGTACGCTGCAATCAGTGCGGATAGTGAACACGGTCAGACGTGTATATACGCTGCAATCAGTGAGGATAGTGAACACGGTCAGATGTGTATGTACGCTGCAATCAGTGCGGATAGTGAACACAGTCAGATGTGTATGTACGCTGCAATCAGTGCGGATAGTGAACACGGTCAGACGTGTATGTACGCTGCAATCAGTGCGGATAGTGAACACGGTCAGACGTGTATGTACGCTGCAATCAGTGCGGATAGTGAACACGGTCAGACGTGTATGTACGCTGCAATCAGTGTGGATAGTGAACACGGTCAGATGTGTATGTACGCTGCAATCAGTGCGGATAGTGAACACAGTCAGATGTGTATGTACGCTGCAATTAGTGCGGATAGTGAACACGGTCAGACGTGTATGTACGCTGCAATCAGTGAGGATAGTGAACACGGTCAGATGTGTATGTACGCTGAAATCATTGCGGATAGTGAACACGGTCAGACGTGTATGTACGCTGCAATCAGTGTGGATAGTGAACACGGTCAGATGTGTATGTACGCTGCAATCAGTACGGATAGTGAACACGGTCAGACGTGTATATACGCTGCAATCAGTGCGGATAGTGAACACGTTCAGATGTGTATGTACGCTGCAATCAGTGCGGATAGTGAACACGGCCAGACGTGTATGTATGCTGCAATCAGTGCGGGTAGTGAACGCGGTCAGACGTGTATGTACGCTGCAATCAGTGCGGATAGTGAACACGGTCAGATGTGTATGTACGCTGCAATCAGTGCGGATAGTGAACACAGTCAGATGTGTATATACGCTGCAATCAGTGAGGATAGTGAACACGGTCAGATGTGTATGTACGCTGCAATCAGTGCGGATAGTGAACACGGTCAGATGTGTATGTACGCTGCAATCAGTGAGGATAGTGAACACGGTCAGATGTGTATGTACGCTGCAATCAGTGAGGATAGTGAACACGGTCAGACGTGTATATACGCTGCAATCAGTGTGGATAGTGAACACGGTCAGACGTGTATGTACGCTGCAATCAGTGCGGATAGTGAACACGGTCAGATGTGTATGTACGCTGCAATCAGTGTGGATAGTGAACACGGTCAGACGTGTATGTACGCTGAAATCAGTACGGATAGTGAACACGGTCAGACGTGTATATACGCTGCAATCAGTGCGGATAGTGAACACGGTCAGACGTGTATGTACGCTGCAATCAGTGCGGATAGTGAACACGGTCAGATGTGTATGTACGCTGCAATCAGTGCGGATAGTGAACACGGTCAGACGTGTATGTATGCTGCAATCAGTGCGGGTAGTGAACGCGGTCAGACGTGTATATACGCTGCAATCAGTGCGGATAGTGAACACGGTCAGACGTGTATGTACGCTGCAATCAGTGCGGATAGTGAACACGGTCAGATGTGTATGTACGCTGCAATCAGTGCGGAAAGTGAACACGGTCAGATGTGTATGTATGCTGCAATCAGTGCGGATAGTGAACACAGTCAGATGTGTATATACGCTGCAATCAGTGAGGATAGTGAACACGGTCAGACGTGTATGTACGCTGCAATCAGTGAGGATAGTGAACACGGTCAGATGTGTATGTACGCTGAAATCAGTGCGGATAGTGAACACGGTCAGACGTGTATGTACTCTGAAATCATTGCGGATAGTGAACGCGGTCAGACGTGTATATACGCTGCAATCAGTGCGGATAGTGAACACGGTCAGACGTGTATGTACGCTGCAATCAGTGCGGATAGTGAACACGGTCAGATGTATATGTACGCTGCAATCAGTGCGGATAGTGAACACGGTCAGATGTGTATGTACGCTGCAATCAGTGCGGATAGTGAACACAGTCAGATGTGTATATACGCTGCAATCAGTGAGGATAGTGAACACGGTCAGACGTGTATGTACGCTGCAATCAGTGAGGATAGTGAACACGGTCAGATGTGTATGTACGCTGAAATCATTGCGGATAGTGAACACGGTCAGACGTGTATGTACGCTGCAATCAGTGTGGATAGTGAACACGGTCAGACGTGTATGTACGCTGCAATCAGTGCGGATAGTGAACACGGTCAGATGTTTATGTACGCTGCAATCAGTGTGGATAGTGAACACGGTCAGATGTGTATGTACGCTGCAATCAGTGCGGATAGTGAACACGGTCAGATGTGTATGTACGCTGCAATCAGTGCGGATAGTGAACACAGTCAGATGTGTATATACGCTGCAATCAGTGAGGATAGTGAACACGCTCAGACGTGTATGTACGCTGCAATCAGTGAGGATAGTGAACACGGTCAGATGTGTATGTACGCTGAAATCATTGCGGATAGTGAACACGGTCAGACGTGTATGTACGCTGCAATCAGTGTGGATAGTGAACACGGTCAGACGTGTATGTACGCTGCAATCAGTGTGGATAGTGAACACGGTCAGACGTGAATGTACGCTGAAATCAGTGCGGATAGTGAACACGGTCAGACGTGTATGTACGCTGAAATCATTGCGGATAGTGAACATGGTCAGACGTGTATGTATGCTGCAATCAGTGCGGATAGTGAACACGGTCAGACGTGTATGTACGCTGCAATCAGTGCGGATAGTGAACACGGTCAGATGTATATGTACGCTGCAATCAGTGCGGATAGTGAACACGGTCAGATGTGTATGTACGCTGCAATCAGTGCGGATAGTGAACACAGTCAGATGTGTATATACGCTGCAATCAGTGAGGATAGTGAACACGGTCAGACGTGTATGTACGCTGCAATCAGTGAGGATAGTGAACACGGTCAGATGTGTATGTACGCTGAAATCATTGCGGATAGTGAACACGGTCAGACGTGTATGTACGCTGCAATCAGTGTGGATAGTGAACACGGTCAGACGTGTATGTACGCTGAAATCATTGCGGATAGTGAACACGGTCAGACGTGTATGTTCGCTGCAATCAGTGCGGATAGTGAACACGGTCAGATGTGTATGTACGCTGCAATCAGTGCGGATAGTGAACACGGTCAGACGTGTATATACGCTGCAATCAGTGCGGATAGTGAACACGGTCAGACGTGTATGTACGCTGCAATCAGTGCGGATAGTGAACACGGTCAGATGTGTATGTACGCTGCAATCAGTGCGGATAGTGAACACGGTCAGACGTGTATGTATGCTGCAATCAGTGCGGGTAGTGAACGCGGTCAGAGGTGTATATACGCTGCAATCAGTGCGGATAGTGAACACGGTCAGACGTGTATGTACGCTGCAATCAGTGCGGATAGTGAACACGGTCAGACGTGTATGTACGCTGCAATCAGTGTGGATAGTGAACACGGTCAGACGTGTATGTACGCTGAAATCATTGCGGATAGTGAACACGGTCAGACGTGTATGTACGCTGCAATCAGTGTGGATAGTGAACACGGTCAGACGTGTATGTACGCTGAAATCATTGCGGATAGTGAACACGGTCAGACGTGTATGTACGCTGCAATCAGTGTGGATAGTGAACACGGTCAGATGTGTATGTACGCTGCAATCAATGCGGATAGTGAACACGGTCAGATGTGTATGTACGCTGCAATCAGTGCGGATAGTGAACACGGTCAGACGTGTATGTATGCTGCAATCAGTGCGGATAGTGAACACGGTCAGATGTGTATGTACGCTGCAATCAGTGCGGATAGTGAACACGGTCAGACGTGTATGTATGCTGCAATCAGTGCGGGTAGTGAACGCGGTCAGACGTGTATATACGCTGCAATCAGTGCGGATAGTGAACACGGTCAGACGTGTATGTACGCTGCAATCAGTGCGGATAGTGAACACGGTCAGATGTGTATGTACGCTGCAATCAGTGCAGATAGTGAACACGGTCAGACGTGTATATACGCTGCAATCAGTGCGGATAGTGAACACGGTCAGACGTGTATGTATGCTGCAATCAGTGCGGGTAGTGAACATGGTCAGATGTGTATATACGCTGCAATCAGTGCGGATAGTGAACACGGTCAGACGTGTATGTACGCTGCAATCAGTGCGGATAGTGAACACGGTCAGATGTGTATGTACGCTGCAATCAGTGCGGATAGTGAACACGGTCAGACGTGTATATACGCTGCAATCAGTGCGGATAGTGAACACGGTCAGACGTGTATGTACGCTGCAATCAGTGCGGATAGTGAACACGGTCAGATGTGTATGTACGCTGCAATCAGTGTGGATAGTGAACACGGTCAGATGTGTATATACGACGCAATCAGTGTGGATAGTGAACACGGTCAGATGTGTATGTACGCTGCAATCAGTGTGGATAGTGAACATGGTCAGATGTGTATGTACGCTGCAATCAGTGCGGATAGTGAACACAGTCAGATGTGTATGTACGCTGCAATCAGTGTGGATAGTGAACACGGTCAGACGTGAATGTACGCTGAAATCAGTGCGGATAGTGAACACGGTCAGACGTGTATGTACGCTGAAATCATTGCGGATAGTGAACATGCTCAGACGTGTATGTATGCTGCAATCAGTGCGGGTAGTGAACGCGGTCAGACGTGTATATACGCTGCAATCAGTGCAGATAGTGAACACAGTCAGACGTGTATGTACGCTGCAATCAGTGCGGATAGTGAACACGGTCAGACGTGTATGTACGCTGCAATCAGTGTGGATAGTGAACACAGTCAGATGTGTATATACGCTGCAATCAGTGCGGATAGTGAACACAGTCAGATGTGTATGTACTCTGCAATCAGTGCGGATAGTGAACACAGTCAGATGTGTATATACGCTGCAATCAGTGAGGATAGTGAACACGGTCAGACGTGTATGTACGCTGCAATCAGTGAGGATAGTGAACACGGTCAGATGTGTATGTACGCTGAAATCATTGCGGATAGTGAACACGGTCAGATGTGTATGTACGCTGCAATCAGTGCGGATAGTGAACACGGTCAGATGTGTATGTACGCTGCAATCGGTGCGGATAGTGAACATGGTCAGATGTGTATGTACGCTGCAATCAGTGCGGATAGTGAACACGTTCAGACGTGTATATACGCTGCAATCAGTGCGGATAGTGAACATGGGCCCTCATTCCGAGTTGATCGCTCGCAAGGCGATTTTAGCAGAGTTACACACGCTAAGCCGCCGCCTACTGGGAGTGAATCTTAGCTTCTTAAAATTGCGACCGATGTATTCGCAATATTGCGATTACAAACTACTTAGCAGTTTCAGAGTAGCTTCAGACTTACTTGGCATCTGCGATCAGTTCAGTGCTTGTCGTTCCTGGTTTGACGTCACAAACACACCCAGCGTTCGCCCAGACACTCCCCCGTTTCTCCGGCCACTCCTGCGTTTTTTCCGGAAACGGTAGCGTTTTTATCCACACGCCCATAAAACGCCGTGTTTCCGCCCAGTAACACCCATTTCCTGTCAATCACACTACGATCGCCGGAGCGAAGAAAAAGCCGTGAGTAAAAATACTATCTTCATTGTTAAATTACTTGGCGCAGTCGCAGTGCGAATATTGCGCATGCGTACTAAGCGGAATTTCACTGCGATGCGATGAAAATTACCGAGCGAACGACTCGGAATGAGGGCCTTGGTCAGATGTGTATGTACGCTGCAATCAGTGCGGATAGTGAACACAGTCAGATGTGTATGTACGCTGAAATCAGTGCGGATAGTGAACACGGTCAGACGTGTATGTACGCTGAAATCATTGCGGATAGTGAACATGGTCAGACGTGTATGTATGCTGCAATCAGTGTGGATAGTGAACACGGTCAGACTTGTATGTATGCTGCAATCAGTGCGGCTAGTAAACACGGTCAGACGTGTATGTACGCTGCAATCAGTGCGGATAGTGAACACGGTCAGATGTGTATGTACGCTGAAATCATTGCGGATAGTGAACATGGTCAGATGTGTATGTACGCTGCAATCAGTGCGGATAGTGAACACGGTCAGATGTGTATGTACGCTGCAATCAGTGCGGATAGTGAACATGGTCAGATGTGTATGTACGCTGCAATCAGTGCGGATAGTGAACACGGTCAGATGTGTATGTACGCTGAAATCAGTGCGGATAGTGAACACGGTCAGACGTGTATGTACGCTGAAATCATTGCGGATAGTGAACATGGTCAGATGTGTATGTACGCTGCAATCAGTGCGGGTAGTGAACGCGGTCAGACGTGTATATACGCTGCAATCAGTGCGGATAGTGAACACGGTCAGACGTGTATGTACGCTGCAATCAGTGCGGATAGTGAACACGGTCAGACGTGTATATACGCTGCAATCAGTGCGGATAGTGAACACGGTCAGACGTGTATGTACGCTGCAATCAGTGCAGATAGTGAACACGGTCAGATGTGTATGTACGCTGCAATCAGTGCGGATAGTGAACACAGTCAGATGTGTATGTACGCTGCAATCAGTGCGGATAGTGAACACGGTCAGACGTGTATATACGCTGCAATCAGTGCGGATAGTGAACATGGTCAGACGTGTATATACGATGCAATCAGTGCGGATAGTGAACACGGTCAGATGTGTATATACGACGCAATCAGTGCGGATAGTGAACACGATGAATCGTGTATGTACGCTGCAATCAGTGCGGATAGTGAACACGGTCAGATGTGTATGTACGCTGCAATCAGTGCGGATAGTGAACACGGTCAGACGTGTATGTACGCTGAAATCAGTGCGGATAGTGAACACGGTCAGATGTGTATGTACGCTGCAATCAGTGCGGATAGTGAACACAGTCAGACGTGTATATAAGCTGCAATCATTGCGGATAGTGAACATGGTCAGACGTGTATGTACGCTGCAATCAGTGCAGATAGTGAACACGGTCAGACGTGTATGTACGCTGGAATCAGTGCGGATAGTGAACACGGTCAGACGTGTATGTACGCTGAAATCATTGCGGATAGTGAACATGGTCAGACGTGTATATACGCTGCAATCAGTGCGGATAGTGAACACGGTCAGACGTGTATGTACGCTGCAGTCAGTGCGGATAGTGAACACGGTCAGACGTGTATGTACGCTGCAATCAGTGCAGATAGTGAACACGGTCAGATGTGTATGTACGCTGAAATCATTGCGGATAGTGAACACGGTCAGATGTGTATGTACGCTGAAATCATTGCGGATAGTGAACACGGTCAGATGTGTATGTACGCTGAAATCATTGCGGATAGTGAACACGGGGGGTCATTCCGAGTTGTTCGCTCGCAAGCGGATTTTAGCAGATTTGCTCATGCTAAGCCGCCGCCTACTGGGAGTGAATCTTAGCATCTTAAAATTGCGAACGATGTATTCGCAATATTGCGATTACACACCTCGTAGCAGTTTCTGAGTAGCTCCAGACTTACTCGGCATCTGCGATCATTTCAGTGCTTGTCGTTCCTGGTTTGACGTCACAAACACACCCAGCGTTCGCCCAGACACTCCCCCGTTTCTCCGGCCACTCCTGCGTTTTTTCCGGAAACCGTAGCGTTTTTTCCCACACGCCCATAAAACGGACTGTTTCCGCCCAGTAACACCCATTTCCTGTCAATCACATTACGATCGCCAGAACGATGAAAAAGCCGTGAGTAAAATTCCTAACTGCATAGCAATTTTACTTGGTGCAGTCGCAGTGCGGACATTGCGCATGCGCATTAAGCGGAAAATCGCTGCGATGCGAAGATTTTTACAGAGCGAACAACTCGGAATGACCCCCTAGGTCAGACGTGTATATACGCTGCAATCAGTGCTGATAGTGAACACGGTCAGATGTGTATGTACGCTGAAATCATTGCGGATAGTGAACACGGTCAGATGTGTATGTACGCTGCAATCAGTGCGGATAGTGAACACGGTCAGATGTGTATGTACGCTGCAATCAGTGTGGATAGTGAACACGGTCAGATGTGTATATACGACGCAATCAGTGTGGATAGTGAACACGGTCAGATGTGTATGTACGCTGCAATCAGTGCGGATAGTGAACACAGTCAGATGTGTATGTACGCTGCAATCAGTGTGGATAGTGAACACGGTCAGACGTGAATGTACGCTGAAATCAGTGCGGATAGTGAACACGGTCAGACGTGTATGTACGCTGAAATCATTGCGGATAGTGAACATGGTCAGACGTGTATGTATGCTGCAATCAGTGCGGGTAGTGAACGCGGTCAGACGTGTATATACGCTGCAATCAGTGCGGATAGTGAACACGGTCAGACGTGTATGTACGCTGCAATCAGTGCGGATAGTGAACACGGTCAGATGTGTATGTACGCTGCAATCAGTGCGGATAGTGAACACGGTCAGATGTGTATGTACGCTGCAATCAGTGCGGATAGTGAACACAGTCAGATGTGTATATACGCTGCAATCAGTGAGGATAGTGAACACGGTCAGACGTGTATGTACGCTGCAATCAGTGTGGATAGTGAACACGGTCAGACGTGTATGTACGCTGCAATCAGTGTGGATAGTGAACACGGTCAGACGTGTATGTACGCTGAAATCAGTGCGGATAGTGAACACGGTCAGATGTGTATGTACGCTGCAATCAGTGCGGATAGTGAACACGGTCAGATGTGTATGTACGCTGCAATCAGTGCGGATAGTGAACACGGTCAGACGTGTATGTACGCTGCAATCAGTGTGGATAGTGAACACGGTCAGATGTGTATGTACGCTGAAATCATTGCGGATAGTGAACACGGTCAGACGTGTATGTACGCTGCAATCAGTGTGGATAGTGAACACGGTCAGACGTGTATGTACGCTGCAATCAGTGTGGATAGTGAACACGGTCAGACGTGTATGTACGCTGCAATCAGTGTGGATAGTGAACACGGTCAGACGTGTATGTACGCTGAAATCATTGCGGATAGTGAACACGGTCAGACGTGTATGTACGCTGCAATCAGTGCGGATAGTGAACGCGGTCAGATGTGTATGTACGCTGCAATCAGTGCGGATAGTGAACACGGTCAGACGTGTATATACGCTGCAATCAGTGCGGATAGTGAACACGGTCAGACGTGTATGTACGCTGCAATCAGTGTGGATAGTGAACACGGTCAGATGTGTATGTACGCTGAAATCAGTGCGGATAGTGAACACGTTCAGATGTGTATGTACGCTGCAATCAGTGCGGATAGTGAACACGGTCAGACGTGTATATACGCTGCAATCAGTGCGGATAGTGAACACGGTCAGACGTGTATGTACGCTGCAATCAGTGCGGATAGTGAACACGGTCAGATGTGTATGTACGCTGAAATCAGTGCTGATAGTGAACACGGTCAGATGTGTATGTACGCTGCAATCGGTGCGGATAGTGAACACGGTCAGATGTGTATGTACGCTGCAATCAGTGTGGATAGTGAAAATGGTCAGACATGTATGTATGCTGCAATCAGTGTGGAAAGTGAACACGGTCAGACGTGTATGTACGCTGCAATCAGTGCGGATAGTGAACACGGTCAGATGTGTATGTACGCTGAAATCATTGCGGATAGTGAACACGGTCAGATGTGTATGTACGCTGCAATCAGTGCGGATAGTGAACACGGTCAGACGTGTATGTACGCTGAAATCATTGCTGATAGTGAACATGGTCAGATGTGTATGTACGCTGCAATCAATGCGGATAGTGAACATGGTCAGATGTGTATGTACGCTGCAATCAGTGCGGATAGTGAACACGGTCAGATGTGTATGTACGCTGAAATCAGTGCGGATAGTGAACACGGTCAGACGTGTATGTACGCTGAAATCATTGCTGATAGTGAACATGGTCAGATGTGTATATACGCTGCAATCAATGCGGGTAGTGAACGCGGTCAGACGTGTATATACGCTGCAATCAGTGCGGATAGTGAACACGGTCAGACGTGTATGTACGCTGCAATCAGTGCAGATAGTGAACACGGTCAGACGTGTATATACGCTGCAATCAGTGCGGATAGTGAACATGGTCAGACGTGTATGTACGCTGCAATCAATGCGGGTAGTGAACGCGGTCAGACGTGTATATACGCTGCAATCAGTGCGGATAGTGAACACGGTCAGACGTGTATGTACGCTGCAATCAGTGCAGATAGTGAACACGGTCAGACGTGTATATACGCTGCAATCAGTGCGGATAGTGAACACGGTCAGACGTGTATGTACGCTGCAATCAGTGCAGATAGTGAACACGGTCAGATGTGTATGTACACTGCAATCAGTGCGGATAGTGAACACAGTCAGATGTGTATGTACGCTGCAATCAGTGCGGATAGTGAACACGGTCAGACGTGTATGTACGCTGCAATCAGTGCGGATAGTGAACACGGTCAGACGTGTATGTACGCTGCAATCAGTGCGGATAGTGAACACGGTCAGACGTGTATGTACGCTGCAATCAGTGTGGATAGTGAACACGGTCAGATGTGTATGTACGCTGCAATCAGTGCGGATAGTGAACACAGTCAGATGTGTATGTACGCTGCAATCAGTGCGGATAGTGAACACGGTCAGACGTGTATGTACGCTGCAATCAGTGCGGATAGTGAACACGGTCAGACGTGTATGTACGCTGCAATCAGTGCAGATAGTGAACACGGTCAGATGTGTATGTACGCTGCAATCAGTGCGGATAGTGAACACAGTCAGATGTGTATGTACGCTGCAATCAGTGCGGATAGTGAACACGGTCAGACGTGTATGTACGCTGCAATCAGTGCGGATAGTGAACGCGGTCAGACGTGTATGTACGCTGCAATCAGTGCAGATAGTGAACACGGTCAGATGTGTATGTACGCTGCAATCAGTGCGGATAGTGAACACGGTCAGACGTGTATGTACGCTGCAATCAGTGCGGATAGTGAACACGGTCAGATGTGTATGTACGCTGCAATCAGTGCGGATAGTGAACACGGTCAGATGTGTATGTACGCTGCAATCAGTGCGGATAGTGAACACGGTCAGATGTGTATGTACGCTGCAATCAGTGCGGATAGTGAACACGTTCAGATGTGTATGTACGCTGCAATCAGTGCGGATAGTGAACACGGTCAGATGTGTATGTACGCTGCAATCAGTGCGGATAGTGAACACGGTCAGATGTGTATGTACGCTGCAATCAGTGCGGATAGTGAACACGTTCAGATGTGTATGTACGCTGCAATCGGTGCGGATAGTGAACACGGTCAGATGTGTATGTACGCTGCAATCAGTGCGGATAGTGAACACGTTCAGATGTGTATGTACGCTGCAATCGGTGCGGATAGTGAACACGGTCAGATGTGTATGTACGCTGCAATCAGTGCGGATAGTGAACACGTTCAGATGTGTATGTACGCTGCAATCGGTGCGGATAGTGAACACGGTCAGATGTGTATGTACGCTGCAATCAGTGTGGATAGTGAACATGGTCAGACATGTGTGTACGCTGCAATCAGTGCGGATAGTGAACACGGTCAGACGTGTATATACGCTGCAATCAGTGCGGATAGTGAACACGGTCAGATGTGTATATACGCTGCAATCAGTGCGGATAGTGAACACGGTCAGATGTGTATGTACGCTGCAATCAGTGCGGATAGTGAACACAGTCAGATGTGTATGTACGCTGAAATCAGTGCGGATAGTGAACACGGTCAGATGTGTATGTACGCTGAAATCATTGCGGATAGTGAACATGGTCAGACGTGTATGTACGCTGCAATCAGTGCGGATAGTGAACATGGTCAGATGTGTATGTACGCTGCAATCAGTGCGGATAGTGAACACGGTCAGATGTGTATGTACGCTGAAATCAGTGCGGATAGTGAACACGGTCAGACGTGTATGTACGCTGAAATCATTGCTGATAGTGAACATGGTCAGATGTGTATGTATGCTGCAATCAGTGCGGGTAGTGAACGCGGTCAGACGTGTATATACGCTGCAATCAGTGCGGATAGTGAACACGGTCAGACGTGTATGTACGCTGCAATCAATGCGGGTAGTGAACGCGGTCAGATGTGTATATACGCTGCAATCAGTGCGGATAGTGAACACGGTCAGACGTGTATGTACGCTGCAATCAGTGCAGATAGTGAACACGGTCAGACGTGTATATACGCTGCAATCAGTGCGGATAGTGAACACGGTCAGACGTGTATGTACGCTGCAATCAGTGCAGATAGTGAACACGGTCAGACGTGTATGTACGCTGCAATCAGTGCGGATAGTGAACACGGTCAGACGTGTATGTACGCTGCAATCAGTGCAGATAGTGAACACGGTCAGATGTGTATGTACGCTGCAATCAGTGCGGATAGTGAACACAGTCAGATGTGTATGTACGCTGCAATCAGTGCGGATAGTGAACACGGTCAGGCGTGTATGTACGCTGCAATCAGTGCGGATAGTGAACACGGTCAGACGTGTATGTACGCTGCAATCAGTGCAGATAGTGAACACGGTCAGATGTGTATGTACGCTGCAATCAGTGCGGATAGTGAACACAGTCAGATGTGTATGTACGCTGCAATCAGTGCGGATAGTGAACACGGTCAGACGTGTATGTACGCTGCAATCAGTGCGGATAGTGAACACGGTCAGACGTGTATGTACGCTGCAATCAGTGCGGATAGTGAACACGGTCAGACGTGTATGTACGCTGCAATCAGTGCGGATAGTGAACACGGTCAGATGTGTATGTACGCTGCAATCAGTGCGGATAGTGAACACGGTCAGACGTGTATGTACGCTGCAATCAGTGCAGATAGTGAACACGGTCAGATGTGTATGTACGCTGCAATCAGTGTGGATAGTGAACACGGTCAGACGTGTATGTATGTACGCTGCAATCAGTGCAGATAGTGAACACGGTCAGATGTGTATGTACGCTGCAATCAGTGCAGATAGTGAACATGGTCAGAGGTGTATGTACGCTGCAATCAGTGTGGATAGTGAACACGGTCAGATGTGTATGTACGCTGCAATCAGTGCAGATAGTGAACACAGTCAGACGTGTATGTACGCTGCAATCAGTGCGGATAGTTAACATGGTCAGAGGTGTATGTACGCTGCAATCAGTGCGGATAGTGAACACGGTCAGACGCATGTTCGCTGCAATCAGTGCGGATAGTGAACATGGACAATGGAAAATAGATATAAACATTTGTCTTACTGAAAGCAGAAGATTCTACAGATCTGCATCACAGACAGAGAACACTCTCTATGACCATGATAAATGGCGCCTCCTGTCATCCCTTCCCCTTATTCTGTATATTTTGCCTTTTGTGGAATAATCATTTTTCTTGTGAGGTTCTTTTGTTACAGTGTAGAGGACAAATTACCAGGCACAACGCATCTGAACGCTAGATATCCTGCAAACATCAGCCAGAATCAGGCAGATCCCGCAGCTCGTACTGATTACACTGATACAGGGAACACATATAAGACTATGAATTCCATCTGGGGGGCCTAGCATAGTATACAGGGTGTGTGACCTCACGGTGTCCTTCCACTTTTTGAATACAAATTTGTGGGGGAGTGATGGGGACATAGGATAGCTTAAAATCTATCTATCTATCTATCTATCTATCTATCTATCTATCTATCTATCTATCTGTGTGTATATATATATATATATATATATATATATTCCATATTAATCAATACTTTTACTCAGATACTAATATTTGCAAAAGCCATGCAAGTACAATTTGGGGGGGCTGTTCAGAGACGGACACAGATCCTGCTTTTCCATCAAGGCTGCCCAGCGTGTGTGTGGCGCCACCCCATGGTACGTTCGCAATTACATTGATTAGAGGACGATCCCTGCCTATGCGGGTTTTTTTCTCAGAGCGGCTGCGTGTGACGTTACGCAGCCACCCACCGAAAACCGTGCCCACTAAACGCTGCGTTGACACACATTTATAGACCACTGAAAGAAAATGGATTTGGACACAAATCCTCTTTATACCACATTCAGGCACTTACTGTAACTAGAGAGCTCGTTGTTATTCACTTACCTTTTATTAAAATAAGATTTTACTTACCGATAAATCTATTTCTCGTAGTCCGTAGTGGATGCTGGGACTCCGTAAGGACCATGGGGATATAGCGGCTCCGCAGGAGACAGGGCACAAAATAAAAGCTTAAGGATCAGGTGGTGTGCACTGGCTCCTCCCCCTATGACCCTCCTCCAAGCCTCAGTTAGGATACTGTGCCCGGACGAGCGTACATAATAAGGAAGGATATTGAATCCCGGGTAAGACTCATACCAGCCACACCAATCACACCGTACAACTTGTGATCTGAACCCAGTTAACAGTATGATAAACGCAAAGGAGCCTCTGAAAAGATGGCTCACAACAATAATAACCCGAATTTTTGTAACAATAACTATATACAAGTATTGCAGACAATCCGCACTAGGGATGGGCGCCCAGCATCCACTACGGACTACGAGAAATAGATTTATCGGTAAGTAAAATCTTATTTTCTCTGACGTCCTAGTGGATGCTGGGACTCCGTAAGGACCATGGGGATTATACCAAAGCTCCCAAACGGGCGGGAGAGTGCGGATGACTCTGCAGCACCGAATGAGAGAACTCCAGGTCCTCCTCAGCCAGGGTATCAAATTTGTAGAATTTAGCAAACGTGTTTGCCCCTGACCAAGTAGCTGCTCGGCAAAGTTGTAAAGCCGAGACCCCTCGGGCAGCCGCCCAAGATGAGCCCACCTTCCTTGTGGAATGGGCTTTTACTGATTTTGGCTGTGGCAATCCTGCCACAGAATGTGCAAGCTCAATTGTACTACAAATCCAACGAGCAATCGTCTGCTTAGAAGCAGGAGCACCCAGCTTGTTGGGTGCATACAGGATAAACAGCGAGTCAGATTTTCTGACTCCAGCCGTCCTGGAAACATATATTTTCAAGGCCCTGACAACGTCAAGCAACTTAGAGTCCTCTAAGTCCCTGGTAGCCGCAGGTACCACAATAGGTTGGTTCATGTGAAATGCAGAAACCACCTTAGGTAGAAATTGAGGACGAGTCCTCAATTCCGCCCTGTCAGAATGAAATATCAAGTAAGGGCTTTTATATGATAAAGCCGCCAATTCTGACACACGCCTGGCTGAAGCCAAGGCTAACAGCATCGACACCTTCCATGTGAGATATTTTAAGTCCACAGTGGAAAGTGGTTCAAACCAATGTGACTTTAGAAAACTCAACACCACATTGAGATCCCAAGGTGCCACTGGAGGCACAAAAGGAGGTTGTATGTGCAGCACCCCTTTTACAAATGTCTGAACTTCAGGTACTGAAGCCAGTTCTTTCTGGAAGAAAATCGACAGGGCCGAAATTTGAACCTTAATGGACCCTAATTTTAGGCCCATAGACAGTCCTGTTTGCAGGAAATGAAGGAAACGACCCAGTTGAAATTCCTCTGTAGGGGCCTTCTTGGCCTCACACCACGCAACATATTTACGCCAAATGCGGTGATAATGTTTTGCGGTTACGTCCTTCCTGGCTTTGACCAGAGTAGGGATGACTTCTTCTGGAATGCCTTTTTCCCTCAGGATCCGGCGTTCAACCGCCATGCCGTCAAACGCAGCCGCGGTAAGTCTTGGAACAGACAAGGCCCCTGCAGTAGCAGGTCCTTTCTTAGAGGTAGAGGCCACGGTTCGTCCGTGAGCATCTCTTGAAGTTCCGGGTACCAAGTCCGTCTTGGCCAATCCGGAACCACGAGTATAGTTCTTACTCCTCTCCTTCTTATGATTCTCAGTACTTTTGGTATGAGAGGCAGAGGAGGGAACACATACACTGACTGGTACACCCACGGCGTTACCAGAGCGTCCACTGCTATTGCCTGAGGGTCCCTTGACCTGGCGCAATATCTGTCCAGTTTTTTGTTTAGACGTGACGCCATCATGTCCACCTTTGGTTTTTCCCAACGGTTTACAATCAGGTGGAAGACTTCTGGGTGAAGTCCCCACTCTCCCGGGTGAAGGTCGTGTCTGCTGAGGAAGTCTGCTTCCCAGTTGTCCACTCCCGGAATGAATACTGCTGACAGTGCTATCACATGATTTTCCGCCCAGCGAAGA
This sequence comes from Pseudophryne corroboree, assembly GCF_028390025.1. NCBI lineage: Eukaryota > Metazoa > Chordata > Amphibia > Anura > Myobatrachidae > Pseudophryne > Pseudophryne corroboree. The sequence continues at coordinate 40,441,794 of NC_086444.1, read as the reverse complement.
ATCCTTGCAGCTTCTGCCATTGCCCTCCTGCTTCTCGTGCCGCCCTGTCTGTTTACGTGGGCGACTGACGTGATGTTGTCCGATTGGATCAACACCGCCTGACCCTGAAGCAGAGGTTTTGCTTGACTTAGGGCATTGTAAATGGCCCTTAGTTCCAGAATGTTTATATGAAGAGACGTTTCCAAGCTTGACCACAGGCCCTGGAAATTCCTTCCCTGTGTGACTGCTCCCCAGCCTCTCAGGCTGGCATCCGTGGTTACCAGGATCCAATCCTGAATGCCAAATCTGCGGCCCTCTAGTAGATGAGCACTCTGCAGCCACCACAGGAGAGACACCCTTGTCCTTGGCGACAGGGTTATCCGCTGATGCATCTGCAGATGCGATCCGGACCATTTGTCCAGTAGATCCCACTGAAATGTTCTTGCATGGAATCTTCCGAATGGAATCGCTTCGTAAGAAGCCACCATTTTCCCCAGGACCCTCGTGCACTGATGCACTGAGACCTGTCCTGGTTTTAGGAGGTTCCTGACTAGCTCGGATAACTCCCTGGCCTTCTCCTCCGGGAGAAACACCTTCTTCTGGACTGTGTCCAGAATCATTCCTAGGAACAGTAGACGTGTCGTTGGAATCAGCTGCGATTTTGGAATATTTAGAATCCACCCGTGCTGACGTAACACTACCTGAGATAGTGCTACTCCGACTTCTAACTGTTCCCTGGATCTTGCCCTTATCAGGAGATCGTCCAAGTAAGGGATAATTGAAATGCCTTTTCTTCGTAGAAGAATCATCATTTCGGCCATTACCTTGGTAAAGACCCGAGGTGCCGTGGACAATCCAAACGGCAGCGTCTGAAACTGATAATGACAGTTTAGTACTACAAACCTGAGGTACCCTTGGTGAGAAGGGTATATCGGGACGTGGAGATAAGCATCTTTGATGTCCAGAGACACCATATAGTCCCCTTCTTCCAGGTTCGCTATCACTGCTCTGAGTGACTCCATCTTGAATTTGAACCTTTTTATGTAAGTGTTCAAGGATTTCAGATTTAAAATTGGTCTCACCGAGCCGTCCGGCTTCGGTACCACAAACAGCGTGGAATAATACCCCTTTCCTTGTTGCAGGAGGGGTACCTTGATTATCACCTGCTGGGAATACAGCTTGTGAATGGCTTCTAGAACTGCCTCCCTGTCGGAGGGAGACTTTGGTAAAGCAGACTTCAGGAAACGATGAGGGGGAAACGCCTCGAATTCCAGTTTGTACCCCTGCGATACTACCTGTAGAATCCAGGGATCCACTTGCGAGTGAGCCCACTGCGCGTTGAAATTTTTGAGACGGGCCCCCACCATATCTGAGTCTGCTTGTAAAGCCCCAGCGTCATGCTGAAGACTTGGCAGAAGCAGGGGAGGGCTTCTGCTCTTGGGAAGCGGCTGCATGGTGCAGTCTTTTTCCTCTTCCTCTGCCCCGGGGCAGAAAGGAGTGGCCTTTTGCTCGCTTGTACTTATGGGAACGAAAGGACTGAGATTGAAAAGACGGTGTCTTTTTCTGCTGATGTGGAGTGACCTGGGGTAAAAAGGTGGATTTTCCAGCCGTTGCCGTGGCCACCAGGTCCGATAGACCAGCCCCAAATAACTCCTCCCCTTTATACGGCAATACTTCCATGTGCCGTTTGGAATCCGCATCCCCTGACCACTGTCGCGTCCACAACGCTCTTCTGGCAGAGATGGACATAGCACTTACTCTTGATGCCAGGGTGCAAATATCCCTCTGTGCATCACGCATATATAATAATGCATCCTTTAAATGTTCTATAGTTAACAAAATATTGTCCCTATCCAGGGTATCAATATTCTCAGTCAGGGAATCCGACCATGCGACTCCAGCACTGCACATCCAGGCTGAGGCGATTGCTGGTCGCAGTATAACACCAGTATGTGTGTATATACTTTTTAGGATATTTTCCAGCCTTCTATCAGCTGGTTCTTTGAGGGTAGCCGTATCAGGAGACGGTAACGCTACTTGTTTAGATAAACGTGTGAGCGCCTTATCTACCCTAGGGGGTGTTTCCCAACGCGCCCTAACCTCTGGCGGGAAAGGATATAATGCTAATAATTTTTTAGAAATTAGCTGTTTTTTATCGGGAGAAACCCACGCTTTTTCACACACCTCATTTATTTCCTCTGACTCAGGAAAAAATATTGGTAGTTTTTTCTCACCCCACATAATACCCTTCTTTGTGGTACTTGTAGTGTCAGAAAGGTTCAATGCCTCTTTCATTGCCGTGATCATGTAACGTGTGGCCCTACTGGACATTACGTTTGTCTCGTCACCGTCGACACTAGACTCAGTATCTGTGTCAGGGTCTGTGTCGACCCACTGAGGTAACGGGCGTTTTAGCGCCCCTGACGGTGTCTGAGACGCCTGGACAGGCACTAACTGATTTGCCGGCTGTCTCATGTCGTCAACAGTTTTTTGCAAATTGCTGACATTATCACTTAATTGTTTAAATACAATCATCCAGTCAGGTGTCGACTCCCTAGGGGGTGACATCACCAACGCAGGCAACTGCTCCGCCTCCACATAATTTTCCTCCTCATACATGTCGACACACGCGTACCGACACACAGCACACACACACCGGGAATGCTCTGATAGAGGACAGGACCCCACTTAGCCCTTTGGAGAGACAGAGGGAGAGTCTGCCAGCACACACCCAGCGCTATATATATATATACAGGGATAACCTTATATAAGTGTTATTCCCTTATAGCTGCTGTTAATTATTGTTATTTGCTGCCAACAATGCCCCCCCTTCTCTTTTTTACCCTGATTCTGAAGCAGGACTGCAGGGGAGAGTCAGGGAGCCGTCCTTCCAGCGGAGCTGTGAGGGAAAATGGCGCTTGTGTGCTGAGGAGATAGGCTCCGCCCCTTCACGACGTCCTTATCTCCCGCTTTTTTGTGTAAAATGGCAGGGGATTAAAATACATCCATATAGCCCAGGAGCTATATGTGATGTATTCTGTTTTGCCACCTAAGGTATTCTGTTATATTGCGTCTCAGGGCGCTCCCCCCCCAGCGCCCTGCACCCTCAGTGACCGGAGTGTGAAGTGTGCTGAGAGCAATGGCGCACAGCTGCGGTGCTGTGCGCTACCTTAGTCTGAAGACAGGATGTCTTCTGCCGCCGATTTCACCGGACCTCTTCGTCTCTTCTGGCTCTGTAAGGGGGACGGCGGCGCGGCTCCGGTGACCCATCCAGGCTGAACCTGTGATCGTCCCTCTGGAGCTAGTGTCCAGTAGCCTAAGAAACCCGATCCACTCTGCACTCAGGTGAGTCCGTTTCTTCTCCCCTTAGTCCCACGATGCAGTGAGCCTGTTGCCAGCAGGACTCACTGAAAATAAAAAAAAAACCTAACTAAACTTTTATTCTAAGCAGCTCAGGAGAGCCACCTAGATTGCACCCTTCTCGGCCGGGCACAAAAATATAACTGAGGCTTGGAGGAGGGTCATAGGGGGAGGAGCCAGTGCACACCACCTGATCCTTAAGCTTTTATTTTGTGCCCTGTCTCCTGCGGAGCCGCTATATCCCCATGGTCCTTACGGAGTCCCAGCATCCACTAGGACGTCAGAGAAATAACATTTCAATATACTGCCATATCCAGGATTCAAACCTATAACCTGCTGTACTCTAATCACACACCCTACTAATTGAGCTATGTGCTCCTGTATAAAAACTGTGATCATTATATGAAGCTACTGGTACTTTGTGATAAAAAAAAAAAATCAGCATTGCATTTGAGCAGATCCATGCAGTGTGCAGCCACATATCCAATCTCCTGCAGCCGCACACTACATAGATCTGCTCAGCCACAACGCTGATCATTTTTTTACAAAGTACAAGGTAAGCTTCAAATAGTTAGAATTCTCTAGCTTAGAATCAAGCTTTCGATGCAAGGGCAGATAGCTCAATGAATAGATTGTGTGACTGCAATGCCACAGGCAATAGGTTTGAATCCCAGGTATGTCAGCATATTGAAATGTAATAAAGGACAGTGTGACTGCATAACAAAGACATCTCAAGTTGAGTTTATGAATGTTGTATAGGTATTAGCGACATAAGGGGTCAGGGAAGAAAGTAGGAGGGGATCTGGTAACTAGGTCGACATGTCAAAAGGTCGACATGAGTTTTTCACAATTTTTTTCTTTTTGCAAGCTTTTTAATACTTAACGATCCAAGCGGAGTACGATTGGGAACCTTGCCCGATCGCTCGCCATGCGAGGGGACACGGTGCACTAATTGGGGTTCCCGGTCACTGTACGGAGAAAACGACACCAAAAAAACATTTAAAAAACTCATGTCGACCTTTTGACCTGTCGACTTAGACCATGTCGAACTAGATACCCTGTCGACCTAGAGACCCTGTCGACCTGGTTACTGTCGACCAATAGTGGTCGAAATAGTCACTGTCAACCTTGCATACCACACCCGGTCAGGAGATGCTGGTCTTCAAAATGGGGGGGATGCTGCAAGTGAAAGTAATTAAAACACATAATTGACAAGTGCTGCCAACAACACCCCCTACCCTGCAGTGCTATGTGTGGTGCACCCTCCGCACACACCTAGCTACGGCCCTGGTGACCCCCACCCCCCCGTCCAAAGTAGTAGGACCCATTACCCCAGCTCTGAATACACGTTAGTCTCAGAACATCTCGTTTGTTATATAGATGGGCATTGGGCGACTATTTACGCTTACAGAAGCATGGCAGACTAAGATTTACGTTATGCCGTCCCCCTTAGCAATTATCCTCTCCATGCCTGGACCACACCCACAGTATTAAATACCAGCACATATACAGCACATGTGTGACTTATAGTACACTTTATATATATAGTGTAACCACTGTTGTCCCCGACTTCGCCTGGGTCATCTATTATCCTACAGGTAAAGTCGCATGGCAGACAAGTATTCTATACTGGGACATAATTTTAAGCAGTGAAACACCAAAAATATAACTTCTACAATGTCTTTAAAACACCAAGTGATGAAAAATGGAAGAAATGTACAGTACTGTATATCAACATAATAAACTGATATAAGACGGGTCACCTGGCTGTGATTCCTACAGTAGCTGGATGCTCTTTGTGCTCCTAAAATGCAAGAAACAAAGGGGCTAATTTAGACCTGATCGCTAGGCTGCGTTTTCGTACAGTGGGCGATCAGGTCAGAACTGCGCATGCATATGCACCACAATGTGCAGGCGCGTCGCACGGGTACAAAGCGGATCGCCGCTCAGCGATGGGTTTGTGCAAAGGATCCATTCGCACGGGCGATCGCAAGGAGATTGACAGGAAGAGGGCGTTTGTGGGCGGCAACTGACCGTTTTCAGGGAGTGGCTGGAAAAACACAGGCGTGTCCAAGCGTTTGCAGGGAGGGTTCCTGACGTCAATTCCGGTCCCGGACAGCCTGACGTGTTCGCAGCGGCTGAGTAAGTTCTGGGCTGCGCAGAGACTGCACAAGATGTTTGTACAACTCTGCTACACATGCGATCGCACACTTGCACAGCTAAAATACACTCCCCCATGGGCGGTGACTATGCGAACGCAGGACTGCAAAACACCCCTAGCGAGCAATTAGGTCTGAATTAGCCCCAAAATCACTTTCAGCATTGATACTGTGTTGGCCCGCAGTGTTATATAATACAATATAACTCTTACGTAGCAACCATCTGCTTGGTAGTGTTAAGGTCTTTTGGGGGAAATGTTTCAAACCTAAAGAGTGGAGAAGCTGAGAAGTTGCTCATAGAAACCAGTCTGATTCTAGCTTTTTCTTTATAGAATGTGTCAGATAAATGCTAGGCAGGGGTGTATCTAGGGGTCCGGGCGCCTCTGGCAAAGTAAGGGACTGGCGCCCTCCATATTTGAAATAGAAAAGGTGCATGTACAAAAAAAGGGACATGATCTTGTGGGAAAGGGGCATGGCAATACAATAGTCCACCAATTCAAATTATGCTACACAGTAGTAACCCTTTTACACATTATGCCCACACAGTAGCAGTTCCCTTTACACATTATGCCCACACAGTAATTCTTATAACACTGAGGAGACATCAGCAGTGGCTGGCCTGGCTGAGGACGCAATGCCACCCAAGGCCAGGTAGTATAATCAAATAGTAGTGCAAAGAAGTGCAGTGCAGCGCACTACCCAGTGGTGCAAGTAGAAAAACAAAGTCTTAGTGGTACTGTGTGCGCACGTCTTTGGCGCATGCACACCAAAAATGGGTGTGGCCACATGCCACATGGGGCGTGGCCAATGAAAATGGTGGCATGATACACATATGACCCCAATAGTGCAGTGCCAGATACACACATGCCCCCAATAGTGCCAGATACACATATGCCCCCACAGTGCCAGATACACATATGCCCCCACAGTGCCAGATATACACATGCCCCCACAGTGCCAGATACACAAGCCCCCACAGTGCCAGAAATACCCCCCCCCCCCCCCCACCCTCCCCGGTGCTAGATATGCCCCCACAGTGCCAGATACAGGAGCCGGGTCAATGCAACCCATTTCCCGTTTACTGTGTGTGTACAGGTGGCACTTGGGAGATCATGTGATCTCCAAGCGCCGTCCCCACCGCATCACCGCTGACTTCACCAACCCGCCAATATCCCAGGTTGCAGACAGTGGCAGTGGGGCACCTGAGGCAGGTCACACCCTAGGATCTCCCTTGTCAGGATCCCTGGTGCAACCCGCCACAGACGGTCTGAAAAGGGTATGTTTGAGCTTGTGCAATATAGAACTCTTTTTGGGTTAGCCCTCAAATCGATGTTGTCCAGATAGACCTTCATACCAACAAAATCACCCCAAAAGAGAAGGCTCAAAGGCCACTCATTAATAACTGTTCAAATATTTATATGATAAAATAAATGGCTCACAATCTGTAGAGGTGCAGTATTTTCCCCCCCAATTAGGAAAAGATGTCACCAGTTTCCTGTCTTCATCCTGTGAAGGGTGTGAGCTCACGACAGTACCTTCCACAGAGTGTATGCCAATACACCACCATCACCCTACGCGTTTTGTCCCATTACGTAACTTCATCAGGGTAACATCAGAATAATAAATGAAAAATGGACGATTAATATGTCTTACTGCTATTTCATTGGGCTGACACAGAGCAAAATGCCTTGTACCTTAATGAAATCAAATGCGGACACACTAATTTATTCTCCCTCTATGGGTGTCGTGGACACCCACGGAGGGAGAATATGTTGGGATTGTGCCTGTCCGGATTCCGATGTCGGTATTTCGACCACCGGGATTACGTCCGGCGGGATCTTGACCACATCCCCATCATACAAGCACTGTGCGATCATCATACCATTGTAGGAGCACCATACCCCCATCATACAATCACTGTAAGATCATCATACCATTGTACGAGCACCATACCACCATCATACAAGCTCTGTGCGATCATCATACCATTGTATGAGCACCATACCCCCATCATACAAGCACTGTGCAATCATCATACCATTGTACGAGCACCATACCCCCATCATACAAGCACTGTGCGATCATCATACCATTGTACGAACACCATACCACCATCATACAAGCACTGTGCGATCATCATACCATTGTACGAGCACCATACCACCATCATACAAGCACTGTGCGATCATCATACCATTGTACGAGCATCATACCACCATCTTACAAGCAGTGTGCGATCATCATACCATTGTACGAACACCATACCACCATCATACAAGCACTGTGCGATCATCATACCATTGTACGAGCATCATACCCCCATCATACAAGCTCTGTGCGATCATCATACCATTGTATGAGCACCATACCACCATCATACAAGCACTGTGCGATCATCATACCATTGTACGAGCACCATACCACCATCATACAAGCAGTGTGCGATCATCATACCATTGTACGAGCATCATACCCCCATCATACAAGCTCTGTGCGATCATCATACCATTGTATGAGCACCATACCACCATCATACAAGCACTGTGCGATCATCATACCATTGTACGAGCACCATACCACCATCATACAAGCAGTGTGCGATCATCATACCATTGTATGAGCACCATACCCCCATCATACAAGCACTGTGCGATCATCATACCATTGTATGAGCACCATACCACCATCTTACAAGCACTGTGCGATCATCATACCATTGTATGAGCACTATACCCCCATCATACAAGCACTGTGCAAACATCATACCTTTGTACGAGCACCATACCCCATCATACAAGCACTGTGCGATCATCATACCTTTGTACGAGCACCATACCCCATCATACAAGCACTGTGCGATCATCATACCATTGTACGAGCACTATACCCCCATCATACAAGCACTGTGCGATCATCATACCACTGTACGAGCACCATACCCCCATCATACAAGCACTGTGCGATCATCATACCATTGTACGAGCACCATACCACCATCATACAAGCAGTGTGCGATCATCATACCATTGTACGAGCATCATACCACCATCATACAAGCACTGTGCGATCATCATACCATTGTACGAGCACCATACCACCATCATACAAGCACTGTGCGATCATCATACCATTGTACGAGCACCATACCACCATCATACAAGCACTGTGCGATCATCATACCATTGTACGAGCACCATACCACCATCTTACAAGCACTGTGCAATCATCATACCATTGTATGAGCACCATACCACCATCTTACAAGCACTGTGCGATCATCATACCATTGTATGAGCACCATACCACCATCATACAAGCACTGTGCGATCATCATACCATTGTATGAGCACCATACCACCATCTTACAAGCACTGTGCGATCATCATACCATTGTACGAGCATCATACCACCATCATACAAGCAGTGTGCGATCATCATACCATTGTACGAACACCATACCACCATCATACAAGCACTGTGCGATCATCATACCATTGTACGAGCACCATACCACCATCATACAAGCACTGTGCGATCATCATACCATTGTATGAGCACCATACCCCCATCATACAAGCACTGTGCGATCATCATACCATTGTATGAGCACCATACCACCATCTTACAAGCACTGTGCGATCATCATACCATTGTATGAGCACTATACCCCCATCATACAAGCACTGTGCAAACATCATACCTTTGTACGAGCACCATACCCCATCATACAAGCACTGTGCGATCATCATACCTTTGTACGAGCACCATACCCCATCATACAAGCACTGTGCGATCATCATACCATTGTACGAGCACTATACCCCCATCATACAAGCACTGTGCGATCATCATACCATTGTACGAGCACCATACCACCATCATACAAGCACTGTGCAATCATCATACCTTTGTACGAGCACCATACCACCATCATACAAGCACTGTGCGATCATCATACCATTGTATGAGCACCATACCACCATCTTACAAGCACTGTGCGATCATCATACCATTGTATGAGCACTATACCCCCATCATACAAGCACTGTGCGATCATCATACCTTTGTACGAGCACCATACCCCATCATACAAGCACTGTGCGATCATCATACCATTGTATGAGCACTATACCCCCATCATACAAGCACTGTGCGATCATCATACCTTTGTACGAGCACCATACCCCATCATACAAGCACTGTGCGATCATCATACCATTGTATGAGCACTATACCCCCATCATACAAGCACTGTGCGATCATCATACCATTGTACGAGCACCATACCTCCATCATACAAGCACTGTGCGATCATCATACCATTGTATGAGCACCATACCCCCATCATACAAGCACTGTGCGATCATCATACCTTTGTACGAGCACCATACCCCCATCATACAAGCACTGTGCGATCATCATACCATTGTCTGAGCACCATACCACCATCTTACAAGCACTGTGCGATCATAATACCATTGTACGAGCACCATACCACCATCATACAAGCACTGTGCGATCATCATACCATTGTATGAGCACCATACCACCATCATACAAGCACTGTGCGATCATCATACCATTGTACGAGCACCATACCCCCATCATACAAGCACTGTGCGATCATCATACCATTGTCTGAGCACCATACCCCATCATACAAGCACTGTGCGATCATCATACCATTGTATCAGCACCATACCCCCATCATACAAGCACTGTGCGATCATCATACCATCGTACGAGCACCATACCACCATCATACAAGCACTGTGCGATCATCATACCATTGTATGAGCACCATACCACCATCATACAAGCACTGTGCGATCATCATACCATTGTACGAGCACCATACCACCATCATACAAGCTCTGTGCGATCATCATACCATTGTCTGAGCACCATACCACCATCATACAAGCACTGTGCGATCATAATACCATTGTACGAGCACCATACCCCCATCATACAAGCACTGTGCGATCATCATACCATTGTATGAGCACTATACCCCCATCATACAAGCACTGTGCGATCATCATACCTTTGTACGAGCACCATACCCCCATCTTACAAGCACTGTGCGATCATCATACCATTGTACGAGCATCATACCCCATCATACAAGCACTGTGCGATCATCATACCATTGTACGAGCATCATACCCCCATCATACAAGCACTGTGCGATCATCATACCATTGTACGAGCACCATACCCCCATCATACAAGCACTGTGCGATCATCATACCATTGTATGAGCACCATACCCCCATCATACAAGCACTGTGCGATCATCATACCATTGTACGAGCACCATACCCCCATCATACAAGCACTGTGCGATCATCATACCATTGTATGAGCACCATACCCCCATCATACAAGCACTGTGCGATCATCATACCATTGTACGAGCACCATACCCCATCATACAAGCACTGTGCGATCATACCATTGTACGAGCACCATACCCCCATCATACAAGCACTGTGCGATCATCATACCATCGTACGAGCATCATACCACCATCATACAAGCACTGTGCGATCATCATACCATCGTACGAGCATCATACCACCATCATACAAGCACTGTGCGATCATCATACCATCGTACGAGCATCATACCACCATCATACAAGCACTGTGCGATCATCATACCATCGTACGAGCATCATACCACCATCATACAAGCACTGTGCGATCATCATACCATCGTACGAGCATTACATCACCATCATACAAGCACTGTGCGATCATCATACCATCGTACGAGCATTACATCACCATCATACAAGCAGTGTGATGCAGTCATACCAGTACCGTGGCACCAGCACCGCGCCATACTGTTACCCATATTTATCAATGTTATAAAGTCTTGTTTTATAATCCGCTGAAAATCCTAGCTTTATTATCTACTTCATGAACTCATTATTCCAGGCAGTCTTTCCAGTAGTCCTGCGCTACTGCAAACTGTTAGCTGCCCCTGTTTAGTGGAGCATGCTGGGACTTGTAGTGCATACAGTACGTGTGCTATTCTCACATTCTCCAACTATAAGATACCAATTTAATATAGAAGGTTTAAAAATAAAAGCCTGAGCCTGTCCTCGTATTACACCAAACAAAACAGCGGCGCGATAGATGAATGGCCCATGAGCAGAATACAGAGTGGCTGTGCCCAGGGGTAACTAGTCTGAGTGCAGATGAGCAGAATGGAGAGCGGGATCTCAGTGTGGCTTTCCGTCCAGCAGGACTAGCGCAGAGGCAGGGACGGGAACCTGCGGCAGTACAGCCAGATGATCTCACTACGGATGAGATGTCTGTGCAATGACCTCTGCTCACATCCTCCATAATAACTGCATCCTCCTGACTCTGATCACACGATGGCTGCACAAAGCCTCTGAGTAGCTCTAGTTACTGTGTGCAGCCTTCTAAGACAGAACGTGTCTAAGACGATGGGTTCTTGTAATTACCATCACTACATGCAGGGCAAAAATATATTCCAATCAGTGTCGGACTGGGGCATGGAGGGCCCACCGGGGGAATGCAGCAATAGGGGCCCATGTTTAGGGGTGTGACCAGCCTCCAGAGGGGGTGTGGCCAGAGACAACAGAGGTTTGGCTAACCATTAGAGCAGGCTTTTTCAACCAGTGTGCCGTGGCACACTAGTGTGCCGCGACCAGTTGCAAGGTGTGCCGCTGAGTCAGAGCCACTTCCTGCACCTTCAGAGCGATCTGTTGGCCCGGGCTCTTCTTAGGGGATCAATCATGCCCCGGTCGTGACTTATGCCTTGAAGACGCAGCAGTGTGACATCATAGGTCACAGCCAGCACGTCTCACCACCCAGCCAGCCCACACATACACACACACATCTTCCAGTTCCCACCCGCATAAAAAACGTTCCCTGCTCACCTCATCCACTCCTGCCCGACCGCCCACTGCTCAGTATTCGCTCTCCACTATGAACAACCCCCGCAACTAAAGGACAGGGAGGAGGACAGCTGACAGATAGGGGCTAATATTAGTTATCTTATTTCTCCTGTTGGGAGCAATAGGATTTATGTGGGGAGCAAAAGGATTTATGGGTGGGAACAATGTGAATAATTTAACAAGATTTATGTGGGGAGCAATGTGATATATTTTTCTGTGTAGGCCAATTTATGTGTGGAGTTTTATTTACTGTGAGGGCCAATGTGTGTATATGTTTTTTTCTGTGGAGAACTGATGGTGTGCCTTGGCAATTTTCAAATATTGTTTGGTGTGCCGCGAGTTAAAAAAGGTTGAAAATCAATGCATTAGAGAGTGCATGGTCTGGTGCCCTTGATAAATACATATAGTAAATACTTGATAAATACATATAGTAAGTGCATGCATGATAATGTACCAGATTAATAACTGCAATGCACTATAGAGAATACACCATAGTCCTGTGCAGTATAAGGTAACAGATGTATAATGTATAAATCAAGTGCACATTATGGATCCTGTTCACTAGAGGTGAAGGTGGGGGCCCAAGACAGTGGGGCCCACCGGGGGGTTTCCTTGTACCCCTGTGTGGCCAGGCCAACCCTGTTTCCAATGCTTGGTATATAATAGTAGAGCAGTAAGGGTGGGGGTGTCACTGTGTAACATTGGGACTTCCCACCCTTCCAAACACCCCGCCACACGCAAGACATCCCATAAAGGTTTTACCACTGGGCACATACACCAAAAATAATGCATAGAGCTCAAAGCCCACTAGGCCAAAGGGACAAATTTGCCTATTCACCCGGGGGGCTAGTTATGTAGGCCACACATTAACTGGTGATCCTTATTGTGGCAATACAGGTTATGGTAGCACCGCAATTTACCAATCATGGGCTTCTATCGGGTACAGCGGGGATCAAGAGCTTCACTGGTCCCCCACTGCCAGCTATAGGTAACCACACGTCCTAAATTGAGCAGATACTGCAGTTCCCATAGCAGACTATGGGGAGACGGACACCTGTGGAAATAAATACAGGGATAGCAAGTTAAATCAGTGATTAGCCATTTGTCTGGCATAAAAGCCACAAAAATTGTGCACGCTGCTTCATGCACAGACCGCTGAGAGCAATAGTCCTAATTTATCAATAGGGTTTTAAGTGATTGCGACTGATCTCTATATATTATGGTAATTTATGATGATAAAAAAATCCCATATTGCTGCAATTTACCCAGAAAATATATTGCTGTGACAGGTGAGAATACTTACATCATGCTGCCCTACAATACTGCCACAAAGCAGCAATGGCTGACATACCACTTTGTCGGGCCAGTCTGCAGAGGTGCGCATCCGTGAATGGACACGCCAGACAACATACTGTATGTGCAGTGGAACCGAAACCCCACAAAATGAACACAAAAAAAAAAAAATGTAACAAAATACAAATAATATTTGAAAACCTTTAAACCTTAAAAAAAAAATTCTTACTAATGATTTTCATTGGCTATCGTCATCCTGAGACTGCGATAACTGACCAGGCACTGCAACGGTGCAATTACCGCCGTAACACTTGTATGGGGAAGACCCCGCAGCAATAGCAGTGGAAGTAACTCTTAGGGGTCTATTTACTAAGCCTTAAATGGAGATAAAGTAGCAGCCAGTCAGCTCCTAACTGTCATTTTTCAAACACAGCCTGTAACGTGGCAGTTAGGAGCTGATTGGCTGGTACTTTATCTTTCTCCACTTTATCTCTCTCCACTTTGGGCGACAGGTACTAAGCAGTGATGAAAGTGGAGAAGTGAGCCAGTGAAGTTGCCCATGGCAACCACTTATAATTTGCATACTATAAAAGTATACAGAACAGCCCTGGGCTCATATAGTAGGTTAATGCTACAGACTGTCACTAGAGAGTACAGCCAGGGTCTGGTGGTCACATCCTCCTAGTGACTCTGCTAACCTAGGGGGACATGTACTAAGCAGTGATAAAAGTGGAGAAGTGAGCCAGTGGAGAAGTTGCCCATGGCAACCAATCAGCTGCTCTGTATACTTTTATAGTATGAAAATTTTAAATGTTACGTCAGTGCTGATTGGTTGCCATGGGCAACTTCTCCACTGGCTCACTTCTCCACTCTTATCACTGCTTAGTACATGTCCCCCTTGATACCCATTAATGCAGCCGCATCGCAGTTTGCCATACATCGTCAAACTGCACATGCGCAGCGGCTGCACCGTGCCTGCGTGGTCATTCACATTGCGGCCGCATCCCTGAAGGATGTGACCGCAAGATGACTGACAGCAACTGGCGTTGGGTGGGCGGCGACATGGCGTTGTGGGGGCATGGTGGGCAAAACGGGAGGGGGGGGGGGACATTTTCAGGGTGGCTGCGTGATGTCACATGCAGTTGTTCCAGGGGAAAAAAATGTCGCCGGACCGCCTGCCAGTACAGTCAGGCTGCGCAGAGAGGGGTCGAACTTAAATTGATGCGTCCGCAATGTAATTGCAGATGTATTGCAGGGCGGCACCACACACATGCTGGGTGGCCCCCCCAGCATGTGAGGAGATGGACGCAGATCTTGCTGCGGAAGCAAGATTTACGTCCATCTCTGAATAACCCCCTTAGTGCCTGCAGTGACAGGCTAAGCACCACTGCCCATAGCGGATTACAGTATACCATCTCTGAATCCCAGCACCCGTCCTCTGCGCTCTGTAGGATATTATAAGGAAATCTGCATTGTCACAGGGACGAGCAGATGACATCAGAGGGTTATTAGGTGTCTCTCTCTGTGTTAGAGGTGTATAAGTGACAAGAGGAACAGCTGTGAAACATTTTACACTCCCTATTATTAGACTGTGAATATTCCACCTGGGAAAAGCTCCAGCGCCCA
Source organism: Pseudophryne corroboree (assembly GCF_028390025.1). NCBI lineage: Eukaryota > Metazoa > Chordata > Amphibia > Anura > Myobatrachidae > Pseudophryne > Pseudophryne corroboree. The sequence goes on along the minus strand of NC_086444.1, from coordinate 40,426,443 downwards.
CAGCCGGATTCTTCCCAGGGAAGTCGGAGGATGGGGGCTGGGGTAAAGTTACATGACAGAGGGAAAAGTTCTAGCTAAGCTACACAACTGATGTAATGGAGGCTGCAGTGTGTGGTCTTCACAGGTGTTATAACATCCATCGCCGAACTGGCTGACCGGGGATGCGCTTCCGGTCCATTTAAGCCGGAACAATGTTTTGAAGCAACTGGCTCCTTACACCATACTTACCTACTCTCCCGGAAGCTGCGGGAGGCTCCCGTTTTTTGAGGTAGCACCCAGCACCCCCGGAAGAGTAGGCAAGTCTCCCGCATCCTGCTCGCATCCTAGTGTTGTGGGCAGGATGGAGAGATACTCTCCTGAGTTCGTGGGTCCGTGGAGTGGGGAAGGGGTTAAAATGCCACGAATTGTGTCATTTTAGCCCCACCCGCTTCCCGCGGACCCGCGAATCGCTGCGTTTTCTGGATGTGGGGGGCAGGGCTTGATGATGTCACAGCCCGGCCCCGCCCCCTGAAGTCTCCTGCAGCGGCTTCTCCCGGAGAGGAGACATTCAAAGTAGGTAAGTATGTTTTACACCCGCTACCTGCATCACAAGTGATTACAGGTGCGAGTACAGAGAACCTGGTGCCTCTGAACATTGTCACGGCATAAATGGACCGTAAGCGAATCCCCGGTGAACCAGCCCCGACGGTATATTCGGACACATTATAGGTTATCAAAGGTCAGAAAATTTACTAACACTCCTAAAAAAATGTCTGGCATTGTTGTCCAACAGTAAGAAAAAACCCCAAGATCAATATAACAGATATAACAGTCTCTGACGCTAATACCCCTTTTCCACTGCCGCTAAAAACCCGGGAGTGTCTCAGTGGAAAAGGAAGGGTTTACCGGGAATTCAACCTGGCTAGCTTGCAGGGTTGGTCCCGCGATGGACCTGGGACGCAGTGCAGTGTAAACGGGTAAGCCAAGTCGAAGCCACCCAACACCCGTTGACAGGATAGGGAGAGCCGACGCGAGGAGATGATCTCATCTCCAAGTGCCGGCACTGGTCATGTGTGCGATGATGGCACTGAGTGGCAGGGGTGAGACTAGGCTTTCATCACCAGGGGCAACCCTCCCCCTGTAGATAGCAGTCACCATCACCTTGTGTGGAAACAGCTGACAACAATGTAAAGACGAAAATGTATATACTGTAGGGTGAGGGCAAACCCCATTTTTAGGCGTGGCAGAACTGCCACACCGCTGCCGGGGGTACAACAGCTAAGGGGCCCAGAGGTGAGGGGCAACACAGAGTAGTGATCACAGAGAATCCAAAATGGCACATGATCAAGCGCAGTCCTGTAATAAATAATTCCAAGACCTCCATATGCCATCCAGAGAGACGAAGAACGTTAGTATCTGCATTATTGCACTTGTCACAAGTCTCTGATGCACAGAGCTAAACCCTGAAAATCGCCAGCTGCAGATCACATGCAACAATGCCATGGTCAAAGGTGCTAGGGGCACAATGCAGTATGGGAGAGAGCTGGAAGAGAACGTTCTTTACCTGCTTATCTCCCCTGCAGACGCACATAACGCCATCCTCAGATGGTTCACTTCTGTAATTTTATTAAATACACTATGGGGGTCATTCAGAGTTGTTCGCTCGTTGCCGATTTTCGCAACGGAGCGATTAAGGCGAAAATGCGCATGCGCATGGTACGCAGTGCGCATGCGCTAAGTATTTTAGCTCAAAACTTAGTAGATGTACTCACGTCCGAACGAAGAATTTTCATCGTTGAAGTGATCAGAGTGTGATTGACAGTAAGTGTGTGTTTCTGGGCGGAAACTGACCGTTTTCTGGGAGTGTGCGGAAAAACGCAGGCGTGCCAGGATAAAACGCGGGAGTGTCTGGAGAAACGGGGGAGTGGCTGGCCGAACGCAGGGCGTGTTTGTGACGTCAAACCAGGAACGAAACGGGCTGAGCTGATCGCAGTGTAGGAGTAAGTCTCGAGCTACTCGGAAATTGCTAAGAATTTTCTATTCGCAATTCTGCTAATCTTTCGTTCGCAATTCTGCTAAGCTAAGATTCACTCCCAGAGGGCGGCGGCCTAGCGTGTACAATGCTGCTAAAATCTGCTAGCGAGCGAACAACTCGGAATGACCCCCAATGTGTGCAGCCTCTATTGAAACCAACGAGGTCTGTAGCACTGTTATTAGAGGAAAGAAAAGGCGGAGAAAGAAGATTTCTCCACACATTTCTTTTTTTCTATTCACAATTGAAATGAAAGGCTTTAATTTACTAAACAGACCCCTAGTTATTTGTGGCTGGCTGGACGGTAACTAAGCGAGCAGACAGGTGGTAACTGTGATATGGAGCCACTGATAAGGAAATCGCTATGTCTGTCGGTGACATCCCTAATTCAGTCACTGGCCCTTGAAACTGGAATGTTCCAGTTACAAACTCTCTGAGTGGTGTAAGTGAGTATCTGGCGCTGACAAGTCTCATTGCCTGTTGTACGGTGTTCTTTATACACTGTACATAGATCAGGGGTTCCCAAACTCAGGGGTCTATTTACTAAGCTTCGGATGGAGATAAAGTGAATGGAGATAAAGTATCAGCCAACCAGCTCCTACCAGACATGTCACAGGCTGTGTTTTAAAAAATGTCAGTTAGGAGTTGATTGGCTGGCACTTTATCACTATCCAAGGCTTAGTAAATAGACCCCATAGTCCTCGAGGTGCACTAACAGTCCAGGTTTAAAGTATATCCATGGCACAGCACAGATGGTTAAATCGGGATCCGGTCTGGAGATCGACACTATCTAGGTCGACAATGTTTAGGTTGACCACTATAGGTTGACAGTCACTAGGTCGACAGGGTTGGAAGGTCGACAGGGTTTCTAGGTCGACATGTGCTAGGTCGACAGGTGAAAAGGTCGATATGAGTTTATCACATTTTTTTTTCTTTTTTTAAAACTTTTTCATACTTAACGATCCACGTGGACTACAATTGGAATGGTAATCTGTGCCGAGCGAAGCGGTAGCACAGCGAGGCACCTTGCCCGAAGCATGGCGAGTTATGCGAGGGGACACGGTGCACTAATTGGGGTTCCCGGTCAATCTACGAAGAAAACAACACACACAAAAAAACAAAAACCTCATGTCGACCTTTTGACCTGTCGAACTACCACATGTCGACCTAGAAACCCTGTCGACCTAGAGACTGTCGACCTATAGTGGTCGACCTAAACATTGTCGATCTAATGATCCACACCCGGTTAAATCATATTGACTGAGGTACTAATTAAGTCACCTGTGACCAAGCATGGATATACTTTACTTAAAACCTAGACTCAGTTCGGGAACGGAGATAGATGCCTGCTTTGCTGTGCAAGTCTCAGTTTAGTCGGTTGTCTCTTAGGTGGACTGGTGAGGTGACTGGACCCCTGGGCAAAGGATGTTGTCTCAGAAACCTCATGAAAAGCAGACATCCATCAGGCAAGACCTCCCAGTAAAAACAAACATCTTGGATGCCTCATGAACAGCAGTCATCTTGGGTACCTAGGGACATCAGCCTGGAATCTCCAGGACCTCAGAAAATTAAGTCAGATTCTACAGAATCTAAAGACATGAGGCTGGAATTTCTGTGAACTTCAGGACATGAGGTCGGAATCTACGGAATCTAGAGACATGCGGCTGGATTCTCTGGGATGTCGGGACATAAGATTGGAATCTCCGGGACCTCAGGACATGATTGGAATCTACAGGACCCCAGGACTAGAATCAAGGCAAGGCAGTTATCTCTGAGAGCTCAGACCGGGCAGTGAATGGGAACTCAGCAAAGGCAGCAACTGGAGCTTTGTGTAAGGCAGTCATCTCAGACACCTTGATCAATGCAGTGACTGTAGGGAAAGGCAGGCCAGAGTAAAAAGGTTTGTCATCAGGCCAAATGACCAGATAATATTGTTTGTCCTAATATCTGTAGTCCATGGCTCAAGGTTTGTCCACAGGCCCAGCAACTGGACCTTCAGAACAGGAGGCAGTGGCTGGACCCTCAGAACAGAAGGCAATGCCTGAATTAGATGTCTCTGCAGGCATCCATGGCTGTACCACTTCTGCGGTAGGTTAAGGAGGCTTCCATTATGAACAAACATGCCTAAATCACTTTGGAAGGCTACGGGAGATTTTCATCCTCTAGTTGGTGTTGTAAAGAAGAATGGACAGACCGGACTGGAGCAGAGACCAGAGCGGGTAAATGCAAGACCAGTAGTGGTAAGGTGATCAGTACACTGGAAGCAGCAGACTATGGTGACTTAGATACTATTGCTGGTGACCAGGGACTAGAACGTCTTTTATCTCTCTTCTTCTTAGTGAGGAGATATATATCAATGCTTCTAAAAAGGACAAGTGCGTCTATGTATCATTTTACAGAATGCACCTGATCAAGCTAGAAGGGCCACATCTCCTCTTATCCTCTGTAGAAGGCTTGAAGCATCTTCCCCTAGATGAGCAGATTTGGGAATGGAAAGTGTAACTACAGATGGGGCATGGGGACTTCCATGTATCTTTAACATATAGTTTGTGTGCGTGTCTTTGTGTGCATTTTGCACCTGTTGCAAGATGATGGTGACTTTGCAGATACTTGCTACTTGTAATACAGTTTTAGAAACCTAAGTGGACAAATACAAATTTTGTGTATGCAAAAGTCACAATTTGACATTTACATACAACTGTATACTGGCCTCCAATGGGTTACCCCAACTTATATATATATATATATATATATATATAAAAAAAAAATAAAAGCTTTTGTAACTTAACTTTTCCACGCGAAACTGTTTTCAGTCTAAAACACCTGGATCCAGGATAAGTTTCCAGATCCACGTGTTGTCACGGCTACTATCACGAAAACACGTCAGTTAGCAGGGATTTTTTTTTTTTGCCTACCTACAGGCTAGTGAAAAAAAATCCTCAATAGTGCCAACTTTTCGAGGCTAATTGGATAGCCCCGGAGGATCAGTTACCCATTGTAATTTACCATGGCTAATTGACTCCCCCCCACAGAGGTGAAACATACAAGTAACACAAACATACATAATTAGAGTGCTGAAATCACATAATTACGCAACAAAGCAAAGGGGAGAGTGCCCAGCTGGCAAGAAGTGACATTCTAGAGGATAGGATGGCACAGAGAGGGAGAGGGGAAGAGAGGGGCAGGGGCCAGTGGTTGGAATGTTAGAAGGAGGGGTGGTAGGCCTGAGTGTAGCATTAGGGTAACATTTAAAGGCTGGAAGGTTGGTGGCAAGTTAGTATGAGTGGAGGGCATTCCCGCGATTGGGGGGTGGCACAGGAGAAATCCCAAAGGCGAGCGTGGCAGCAGAAGATTAGGGTCAACACATGATTTTAGGGTTAGGGTTAAGCTGCAGTTAGTGTCAGAGTTAGATTAGGGTTAGGCTGCAATTAGGATTAGGGTTAGGTTTACAGTTAGATTTATATGCAAAATTGCATATTTCGACTGTAACATTCTGGCAGGATGCAGTGAAAGTACCACAGGAGACGGATAAGCTGAACATAAGAGGAGAAGGAATAGGGTTTATGGGGAAAGTGGATGATGGAGAGGAGGAGAAGAAAAAAAGGACTTCCAACCCATAGGGAGATGGAAGATGAGGTCACTAGCCTTAAGGCGGGACAGTGGTCTGAAGATCAGAGATGTCATGGAGATAGACTCAATTTTCTATGGAAAATTTTTGCCAAAGTCACGTACAGTAAGGGAGGAGAGGAGGAGTGGATGTAATTGAATGTGGCAAAAACACGGTGGTGATTGGAGGACTGGGAGGAAATGAGATACTTGAAGTGGGAGTACTTAGCGCAGTGATGTAGGAAGAAAGAATGAATTTGAAGTGGAGGAAGACAGCAAGATATCACAATTTCCTCCAGAAGCACTCTCTTGACTTATAGTGACAACCAGGGGAATAGGAGAGTCAAGGGCAGAAGTGAGCACATGGTTGTAAAAGGAGACAGTCTGGTCAGGGCAGGAGAGGGTCATAGGTGAGAGTAGAAAGTCTAGAAAGGAGGAAAAAATGGTGGCATCACAGACATTTAGATTTTGTCTTGCAAGAGAAGCCTTAAGAGGGGGTGTGATGGGAGGGAAATATTGAAGGAGAGAGAGTGGTGGTCTGACAAAGAGGGTTGCTGAAACTGGAGATAGTACAGAGGTGGGAGAAAACCATGTCAACCGAGTGGCCTCTGATGTGGGAGGCTGAGCAGGTCTAATGAGAAGAAATGAGGAATTCAGGTGGCAAAGGTATTGAGGAATTGGGAGATGGGACCTTTCAGACAACAGATGATAGCAATGTGAGAGTGGATAAGATGTAAGAGGTAAATTGAGTCAACCTCAAAGAAGAGAGGGTTCAGGAGGAATGAACCAGATGGTGTAGAGAGGGGAAAGTAAAATCCCAACTCCACCACCATGGGTTTGGGAGAACAGATTGTCCCGCTAAAGAGGTGGTGTCATTTGGTGATACAAAGGTTATGAGAGGTTATGGGAAGGTCAAGGGAGGTAGAGATGAAGAGGTCATAGTTGGGAATACATTTATTGTGGTTGAGGTTAGAGAGGTTGCAGGTACGCTGAGGAAGGCTGGGTTTGGTGCAAGTGAAGTGAGGCAGCAGAAGGAAGGGGGGAGTAAAGACAGAAAAAGTGAGAGGTAAATCATACAGTAACATAGGACAGTGGTGATAAACAGATGAGGTGGATAGGAGGTGAGTGCATGATGTGAAAATGGATGACTAGGGGGTGGGGGGATGATGGAGCGAAGAGTAGAAGCTTAAAGGTAGTGAGAGCAATGGGTCCAAAAGTGTTGCGGTGGCAAAATGACAAAGGTTATAATACAGTGGAAAAATGATAACGAAAACAATGATAAAGGCAGCGGTACAGTGGCAAAATGATCAGACACAATAATGATAAATACTGTATGATACATGGACAAAATAGAGGCAGTTACTACAAGAATAATGAATGTCAAAGAGACAGTAATAGCAATGGGAGTGGTTAGTTAGGAAGAGAGGAGGGAGTTCAAAGTATTTACCCGTGATGGTTGCTAGGGGAGACGAGGCATAGCAACAGGGCAGCTGAGAAGTTTACAGATAAACATACAGTAACTTCTATTTACTAACAATTCTGTATTGGAAATGTTTTTCAAATATACATTTTTTGTTAAAATAACTAATAAAGGTTCATGCGTGCGTGCGTACATTACCTTTTTAAAGGATAGCTTAAGTCAGAGTTTCCTAAACTGTGCCATTACAGTCCAGGTTTTAAGGAAATCTATGTTTAAGTCCAGTTGGCTAATTCAAATTGACTGAGATACTAATTCAATCACCTGTGCTCAAGCATGGATATCCTGAAAATCTGGGCTGTAATAGGGGAAATTGCGGAATTCTGGATAAACTAATACAGGTTGAGTATCCCATATCCAAATATTCCGAAATACGGAATATTCCGAAATACGGAATGTTTGGAGTAGAACAGAGATAGTGAAACCTTTGTTTTCTGATGGCTCAATGTACACAAAGTTTGTTTAATACACAAAGTTATTAAAAATATTGTATTAAATGACCTTCAGGCTGTGTGTATAAGGTGTATATGAAACATAAATGAACTGTGTGAATGTAGACACACTTTGTTTAATGCACAAAGTTATTAAAAATATTGGCTAAAATAACCTTCAGGCTGTGTGTATAAGGTGTATATGTAACATAAATGCATTCTGTGCTTAGATTTAGGTCCCATCACCATGATATCTCATTATGCTATGCAATTATTCCAAAATACGGAATAATCCGATATCCAAAATACCTCTGGTCCCAAGCATTTTGGATAAGGGATACTCAACCTGTACCTCCAAGAAGGAAAAGTGGAGGCGCTGCCCATATCAACCAATAGGAAACTAGCTATTATTTTCTAGAATGTACTAAGTTAATGATAGCTATAATCTGATTGGTTGCTATGGGAAACACCACAAATCTACCCGCAATTTTCCACATCTTTTGTAACCCCTCTGTGTGGGCATTTATTAATTGCAAACCTATGGTGAGCTACGACTCCCAGCATGTACTGTCACCGGGTGGTCTTCAGTTTGCTGGCTGTCGGGATCCCGGCGCACAGTATACTGACGCCAGAATCCCGACAGCCGGCATGCCAACACTTTTTCTCCCTCTTGGGGGTCCACGATTCCCCTGGAGGGAGAATAAATAGCATGGTGAGCGTAGTGCGACACCGTGCCCAAAGCGTGGCGAGCGTAGCGAGCCCGCAAGGGGCTCATTTGCGCTCGCCCAGCTGTCGGTATGCCAGCGGTTGGGATTCTGGCACCGGTATGCTGGTCGCCGGGAGCCCGGCCGCCGGCATACACTACTACACCCCTGTCACCGTCAGGCAGAAGAAACTTGGAGTTGTAGCTTGGTAAACTACAGGCCCAGCAAACTCAGGGGCATATGATAAATTTCCCCCATTGGGGTCTATGTACTAATCCTTGGAGAGAGATTAAGTACCAACCAATCAGCTCCCGTCTTTTTTTAAAGACAGCCTGTAACATGGCAGTTAGGAGCTGATTGGTTGGAATTTTACCCCTCGCCAAGCTTTGATAACAAATGCCCCACAATGATCAGCGGAGACAGCCTGTAATAGAATGTAGCGTCCACTGTTCCCTCCCACCCCATTGTTATTCCGTGTGAGTCTGTACCTGCCGCCTGCGTCACTCCCAGTCTTCACTGCTCCGTCATCCGTGAAATTAAAGATCCCCGTCCAATTTCCCAACTCCTCTCCTCCGTTCTGCCAGCTAAACTGCAGTCCTCTAGTGAGAGAAGGAGGCAGTTTACACGGTGCACCGTCTTGTCTCCTGCCCAGATCTTTTCATTGACAAAACACAGCACAATATTCATATTCACTCACACCAAGCAATTAACCGTCTCAGTACCACACGGCATTAGTATGTGCAGCACCATCAGCGGAAATGTTCCAGTTATTTCCCACCAATCACAGGGCGACACATTCGGTTTATTTATTCCAAATGTAAGTGAATGTATACTAATATAGATATCTCCTATATATTAGGCCAAATCTGTGACTCTGTGCCTGGGCCCGTAACGCTGGGTGGAGTCACAGGGCTGGGCGGAGTCACCTGCTTCTGCCCTGTGCCAGCACAACCCTAGCTACACGTAGGGAGGTGGACAGCGGCGGCAGCAGCAGCCACAGAATCCGGCCGCCATCATCAGAGGAAAACATGATGGGACGAACGCCCCACCGTGCACGGTACCACAATACACACCCACACCCCACCCCATAAACCCCTCCCTTGGTTTCCCCGCAACACACAGCCACCTACACCCCAAATGACACCCGCACCCCACAGCACGGAACCCTCCTTCCCCAACACCGTCACTAGCTCCCACATCCAGCCACTGTCGGAACACACTGACCGGGAGCTCACTGACACCCGCACCCCGGGCCACGGAAACCTGCCACCACAACACCCTGTCCCCAGCTCCCACCTCCATCCACTCACGGGAACCGCTGGACGGGAGCCGAATGACACCCGCACCCTGCACCACGGAACCCTGCCTCTGCAACACCCTGTCCCCAGCTCCCACCTCCAGACACTCACGGGAACCGCTGGACGGGAGCCGAATGACACCCGCACCCTGCACCACGGAACCCTGCCTCTGCAATACCCTGTCCCCAGCTCCCACCTCCATCCACTCACGGGAACCGCTGGACGGGAGCCGAATGACACCCGCACCCTCACCACGGAACCCTGCCTCTGCAACACCCTGTCCCCAGCTCCCACCTCCATCCACTCACGGGAACCGCTGGACGGGAGCCGAATGACACCCGCACCCTGCACCACGGAAACCTGCCACCACAACACCCTGTCCCCAGCTCCCACCTCCAGCCACTCACGGGAACCGCTGGACGGGAGCCGAATGACACCCGCACCCTGCACCACGGAACCCTGCCTCTGCAATACCCCGTCCCCAGCTCCCACCTCCATCCACTCACGGGAACCGCTGGACGGGAGCCGAATGACACCCGCACCCTCACCACGGAACCCTGCCTCTGCAACACCCTGTCCCCAGCTCCCACCTCCATCCACTCACGGGAACCGCTGGACGGGAGCCGAATGACACCCGCACCCTGCACCACGGAAACCTGCCACCACAACACCCTGTCCCCAGCTCCCACCTCCATCCACTCACGGGAACCGCTGGACGGGAGCCGAATGACACCCGCACCCTCACCACGGAACCCTGCCTCTGCAATACCCTGTCCCCAGCTCCCACCTCCATCCACTCACGGGAACCGCTGGACGGGAGCCGAATGACACCCGCACCCTGCACCACGGAACCCTGCCTCTGCAATACCCCGTCCCCAGCTCCCACCTCCAGCCACTCACGGGAACCGCTGGACGGGAGCCGAATGACACCCGCACCCTGCACCACGGAACCCTGCCTCTGCAATACCCCGTCCCCAGCTCCCACCTCCATCCACTCACGGGAACCGCTGGACGGGAGCCGAATGACACCCGCACCCTGCACCACGGAACCCTGCCTCTGCAACACCCTGTCCCCAGCTCCCACCTCCAGCCACTCACGGGAACCGCTGGACGGGAGCCGAATGACACCCGCACCCTGCACCACGGAACCCTGCCTCTGCAACACCCTGTCCCCAGCTCCCACCTCCAGCCACTCACGGGAACCGCTGGACGGGAGCCGAATGACACCCGCACCCTGCACCACGGAACCCTGCCTCTGCAATACCCCGTCCCCAGCTCCCACCTCCATCCACTCACGGGAACCGCTGGACGGGAGCCGAATGACACCCGCACCCTGCACCACGGAACCCTGCCTCTGCAATACCCTGTCCCCAGCTCCCACCTCCATCCACTCACGGGAACCGCTGGACGGGAGCCGAATGACACCCGCACCCTGCACCACGGAACCCTGCCTCTGCAACACCCTGTCCCCAGCTCCCACCTCCATCCACTCACGGGAACCGCTGGACGGGAGCCGAATGACACCCGCACCCTGCACCACGGAAACCTGCCACCACAACACCCTGTCCCCAGCTCCCACCTCCATCCACTCACGGGAACCGCTGGACGGGAGCCGAATGACACCCGCACCCTGCACCACGGAACCCTGCCTCTGCAACACCCTGTCCCCAGCTCCCACCTCCATCCACTCACGGGAACCGCTGGACGGGAGCCGAATGACACCCGCACCCTGCACCACGGAACCCTGCCTCTGCAATACCCCGTCCCCAGCTCCCACCTCCATCCACTCACGGGAACCGCTGGACGGGAGCCGAATGACACCCGCACCCTGCACCACGGAACCCTGCCTCTGCAACACCCTGTCCCCAGCTCCCACCTCCAGCCACTCACGGGAACCGCTGGACGGGAGCCGAATGACACCCGCACCCTGCACCACGGAACCCTGCCTCTGCAACACCCTGTCCCCAGCTCCCACCTCCAGCCACTCACGGGAACCGCTGGACGGGAGCCGAATGACACCCGCACCCTGCACCACGGAACCCTGCCTCTGCAATACCCCGTCCCCAGCTCCCACCTCCATCCACTCACGGGAACCGCTGGACGGGAGCCGAATGACACCCGCACCCTGCACCACGGAACCCTGCCTCTGCAATACCCTGTCCCCAGCTCCCACCTCCATCCACTCACGGGAACCGCTGGACGGGAGCCGAATGACACCCGCACCCTGCACCACGGAAACCTGCCACCACAACACCCTGTCCCCAGCTCCCACCTCCAGCCACTCACGGGAACCGCTGGACGGGAGCCGAATGACACCCGCACCCTGCACCACGGAAACCTGCCACCACAACACCCTGTCCCCAGCTCCCACCTCCATCCACTCACGGGAACCGCTGGACGGGAGCCGAATGACACCCGCACCCTGCACCACGGAACCCTGCCACCACAACACCCTGTCCCCAGCTCCCACCTCCATCCACTCACGGGAACCGCTGGACGGGAGCCGAATGACACCCGCACCCTGCACCACGGAACCCTGCCTCTGCAACACCCTGTCCCCAGCTCCCACCTCCATCCACTCACGGGAACCGCTGGACGGGAGCCGAATGACACCCGCACCCTGCACCACGGAAACCTGCCACCACAACACCCTGTCCCCAGCTCCCACCTCCATCCACTCACGGGAACCGCTGGACGGGAGCCGAATGACACCCGCACCCTGCACCACGGAAACCTGCCACCACAACACCCTGTCCCCAGCTCCCACCTCCATCCACTCACGGGAACCGCTGGACGGGAGCCGAATGACACCCGCACCCTGCACCACGGAAACCTGCCACCACAACACCCTGTCCCCAGCTCCCACCTCCATCCACTCACGGGAACCGCTGGACGGGAGCCGAATGACACCCGCACCCTGCACCACGGAACCCTGCCTCTGCAACACCCTGTCCCCAGCTCCCACCTCCATCCACTCACGGGAACCGCTGGACGGGAGCCGAATGACACCCGCACCCTGCACCACGGAAACCTGCCACCACAACACCCTGTCCCCAGCTCCCACCTCCATCCACTCACGGGAACCGCTGGACGGGAGCCGAATGACACCCGCACCCTGCACCACGGAACCCTGCCTCTGCAACACCCTGTCCCCAGCTCCCACCTCCATCCACTCACGGGAACCGCTGGACGGGAGCCGAATGACACCCGCACCACGGAAGCCTCCCTCCGCACGGTCAAAACTCTGGTTTAAATGTAAGTATGACAGGAAAGGCTCTGCCTCACCTGCCTCACCCCACCGAACGTCACTGCTCCGCACCACCCCCTCACTAGCTCACACATGTACACACTGCCCAGGAGCCGCCGGCACACGCTGATGTCGAATGGACCAATGCATTGCTGCACATGCCGCGCACCTTCACCCCCACAGCACGCCGCACCTGCCTCTCTACCAGCATGCGCTGGCTGCTGCCCCCACACCCCACAAATGCATGTGTCTTTCCCAACACCCCCGCTGGACAACAGACCGCAAACATCCCACAGTGTCTACACCCACCTCAGCCTAACACTCACTATCAGCACACAAACACTGCTACCACTTCTACCTCACACACACACACACACACACACACACACACACACACACACACACACACTCACCCACCCACCCTCCACCCTTCCCCTTCTCCCCCCATCCACCTCCTCACACAAAACACCTTACCCATCTTGGCTACACCACCACACAACAACAACCACTCCTGCCCCCATCTCCCTCACACCACTAGGGTAAACAAAAAACACACACACCCAACACTACCTTTAACACACAAACCCACAACCACACAACCACCTGTCCAACACACCCGCGCACACCGCAAGCCGATCACCCACCCCCAATAACCCCATACCTCCCACCCACCCTCCACAAATACAACACCCGTCCAACACCCCCTGCACCACAGCACAACCTTACCTATCTCAAACATCCAGACACCCCCCCTTTCCTTCCCTTCCCTCCCTTCCCCTGCACACACCACAAACTCCACAAAACACTCCACTATCCACCCACCCATCCTATGTGCACCTCCTCCACCCATGCAAACTTCAAACCCCCTCCCCCATCCCCCTCCCACCCACATCGGTATCCCACACTGCACCTCCGGTCACCACCACCACTATGCCACAACATATACAGGCAGCGAACCCACTCCACGCACTTGCCCAGGCACCATAAATCATTCACCCCAGCATTTCAGAACACCACCCTCCAAAATCCAGCCAAACACCACCCTAACCCTATCGCACACCCACCTCCCTCTGCAACTAACTAATTCGGTCAACCCATCACAACACCAGTGACCGCACAACACTACCGCCATATCCTAAAGGCACTCATTCGCCAATTCCAACAGCAAAAAAAAATACTCGTTACACAACCACCTGCACTTTTTACACACAAACCCACACCCACGCAACCACCTGTCCAACACCCCCCCCACACACCACAAGCCCATCTCACACCACCAATAACCCCATATCTCCCACACACCCTCACATCGTACCCTGCATACACTGTTCACCCACTCACAACGCCCTACACATCATTCACCATCACATTTCACTTTGCCATGCAATATTTTACCAACAGCAAACGTCCCATTCCACCACAATAAAATATACAACTGCTATTATACACCTTGACCTTTCTGTAGGGGTTACGGGGACGTAGCCCCTTACGACGGTGTGAAGAGCACCAGTAGGGTGCGATGAATCACCTAGTATATATATATATATATATATATTGTTCAAAAGGAAAATCAGCCGCGCCTTCAGTGTTCTTAAAAGTGATTCAACAAAGTGTCCTTAAATAATAACCAAATATGCGTACCAGACACACATTGATATGTGAGCATAAAGGATTTCTTTTCATCTCGGCCTTCCTCCTTGTTAGACTCCTCCTCTTATATCCATCCGGATATTTACGTGATATTCCACGTGGATGGGAGATGGAAGACAATGTATCAATAAAGTGCACTGATCAGAATATAAAGTGTCACTGTGCTAGTTGTGCAAGAATCGTGCAAAAAAAAAAAGTAGTACATTTAGCACAGCTACGATCATCTTCCCTGACATGCGGGGGGACCTCCGCATGTCAATCCGCCCCCTCCAGCACAAATGCAAAAGCATCAAACAGCGGCGATGCCTTTGTATTTGAGGAGTAACTCCCGGGCAGCGCAACTCCTGCTGGTATACTGTATGAGGAGGGGCACTGTGCTGGCATGCTGTATGAGGAGAGGCACTGTGCTGACATACTGTATGAGGGGAGGCACTGTGCTGGCATACTGTATGAGGAGGGGCACTGTGCTGGCATACTGTATGAGGGGAGGCACTGTGCTGGCATACTGTATGAGTAGGGGCACTGTGCTGGCATACTGTATGTAGAGAGGCACTGTGCTGGCATACTGTATGAGGAGGGGCACTGTGCTGGTATACTGTATGAGGAGGGGCACTGTGCTGGCATACTGTATGAGGAGAGGCACTGTGCTGGCATGCTGTATGAGGAGAGGCACTGTGCTGGCATACTGTATGAGTAGGGGCACTGTGCTGGCATACTGTATGTAGAGAGGCACTGTGCTGGCATACTGTATGAGGAGGGGCACTGTGCTGGTATACTGTATGAGGAGGGGCACTGTGCTGGCATACTGTATGAGGAGAGGCACTGTGCTGGCATGCTGTATGAGAGGAGGCACTGTGCTGGCATACTGTATGAGGGTAGGCACTGTGCTGGCATACTGTATGAGGGGAGGCACTGTGCTGGCATACTGTATGAGTAGGGGCACTGTGCTGGCATACTGTATGTAGAGAGGCACTGTGCTGGCATACTGTATGAGGAGGGGCAATGTGCTGGTATACTGTATGAGGAGGGGCACTGTGCTGGCATACTGTATGAGGAGGGGCAATGTGCAGGCATACTGTATGAGGATAGGCACTGTGCTGGCATAATGTATGAGGAGAGGCACTGTGCTGGCATACTGTATGAGGGGAGGCACTGTGCTGGCATACTGTATGAGGGGAGGCACTGTGCTGGCATACTGTATGAGTAGGGGCACTGTGCTGGCATACTGTATGTAGAGAGGCACTGTGCTGGCATACTGTATGAGGAGGGGCACTGTGCTGGTATACTGTATGAGGAGGGGCACTGTGCTGGCATACTGTATGAGGGGAGGCACTGTGCTGGCATACTGTATGAGGAGTGGCACTGTGCTGGTATACTGTATGAGGAGGGGCACTGTGCTGGCATGCTGTATGAGGAGAGGCACTGTGCTGGCATACTGTATGAGGGGAGGCACTGTGCTGGCATACTGTATGAGGAGGGGCACTGTGCTGGCATACTGTATGAGGGGAGGCACTGTGCTGGCATACTGTATGAGTAGGGGCACTGTGCTGGCATACTGTATGTAGAGAGGCAATGTGCTGGCATACTGTATGAGGAGGGGCACTGTGCTGGTATACTGTATGAGGAGGGGCACTGTGCTGGCATACTGTATGAGGAGAGGCACTGTGCTGGCATGCTGTATGAGGAGAGGCACTGTGCTGGCATACTGTATGAGTAGGGGCACTGTGCTGGCATACTGTATGTAGAGAGGCACTGTGCTGGCATACTGTATGAGGAAGGGCACTGTGCTGGTATACTGTATGAGGAGGGGCACTGTGCTGGCATACTGTATGAGGAGAGGCACTGTGCTGGCATGCTGTGTGAGGAGAGGCACTGTGCTGGCATACTGTATGAGGGGATGCACTGTGCTGGCATACTGTATGAGGGGAGGCACTGTGCTGGCATACTGTATGTAGAGAGGCACTGTGCTGGCATACTGTATGAGGAGGGGCACTGTGCTGGTATACTGTATGAGGAGGGGCACTGTGCTGGCATACTGTATGAGGAGGGGCACTGTGCTGGCATACTGTATGAGGAGGGGCACTGTGCTGGCATATTGTATGAGGAGGGGCACTGTGCTGGCATACTGTATGAGGAGGGGCACTGTGCTGGCATACTGTATGAGGAGGGGCACTGTGCTGGCATACTGTATGAGGAGGGGCACTGTGCTGGCATACTGTATGAGGGGAGGCACTGTGCTGGCATACTGTATGAGTAGGGGCACTGTGCTGGCATACTGTATGTAGAGAGGCACTGTGCTGGCATACTGTATGAGGAGGGGCACTGTGCTGGTATACTGTATGAGGAGGGGCACTGTGCTGGCATACTGTATGAGGAGAGGCACTGTGCTGGCATGCTGTATGAGGAGAGGCACTGTGCTGGCATACTGTATGAGTAGGGGCACTGTGCTGGCATACTGTATGTAGAGAGGCACTGTGCTGGCATACTGTCTGAGGAGGGGCACTGTGCTGGTATACCGTATGAGGAGGGGCACTGTGCTGGCATACTGTATGAGGAGAGGCACTGTGCTGGCATGCTGTATGAGGAGAGGCACTGTGCTGGCATACTGTATGAGGGGAGGCACTGTGCTGGCATACTGTATGAGGGGAGGCACTGTGCTGGCATACTGTATGAGTAGGGGCACTGTGCTGGCATACTGTATGTAGAGAGGCACTGTGCTGGCATACTGTATGAGGAGGGGCACTGTGCTGGTATACTGTATGAGGAGGGGCACTGTGCTGGCATACTGTATGAGGAGGGGCACTGTGCTGGCATACTGTATGAGGAGGGGCAATGTGCAGGCATACTGTATGAGGATAGGCACTGTGCTGGCATAATGTATGAGGAGAGGCACTGTGCTGGCATACTGTATGAGTGGAGGCACTGTGCTGGCATACTGTATGAGGGGAGGCACTGTGCTGGCATAATGTATGTGGCGGGGCACCGAGCTGTCATAATGTATGAGGAGGGGCACTGTGCTGGTATACTGTATGAGGAGTGGCACTGTGCTGGTATACTGTATGAGGAGGGACCCTGTGCTGGCATACTGTATGAGGAGGGGCACTGTGCTCGCATACTGTATGAGTAGGGGCAATGTGCTGGTATACTGTATGAGGAGGGGCACTGTGCTGGCATACTGTATGAGGATGGGCACTGTGCTGGCATACTGTATGAGGAGGGACACTGTGCTGGCATACTGTATGAAGAAAGGCACTGTGCTGGTATACTGTATGAGGAGTGGCACTGTGCTGGTATACTGTATGAGGAGGGGCACTGTGCTGGCATGCTGTATGAGGAGAGGCACTGTGCTGACATACTGTATGAGGGGAGGCACTGTGCTGGCATACTGTATGAGGAGGGGCACTGTGCTGGCATACTGTATGAGGGGAGGCACTGTGCTGGCATACTGTATGAGTAGGGGCACTGTGCTGGCATACTGTATGTAGAGAGGCACTGTGCTGGCATACTGTATGAGGAGGGGCACTGTGCTGGTATACTGTATGAGGAGGGGCACTGTGCTGGCATACTGTATGAGGAGAGGCACTGTGCTGGCATGCTGTATGAGGAGAGGCACTGTGCTGGCATAGTGTATGAGTAGGGGCACTGTGCTGGCATACTGTATGTAGAGAGGCACTGTGCTGGCATACTGTATGAGGAGGGGCACTGTGCTGGTATACTGTATGAGGAGGGGCACTGTGCTGGCATACTGTATGAGGAGAGGCACTGTGCTGGCATGCTGTATGAGGAGAGGCACTGTGCTGGCATACTGTATGAGGGTAGGCACTGTGCTGGCATACGGTATGAGGGGAGGCACTGTGCTGGCATACTGTATGAGTAGGGGCACTGTGCTGGCATACTGTATGTAGAGAGGCACTGTGCTGGCATACTGTATGAGTAGGGGCACTGTGCTGGTATACTGTATGAGGAGGGGCACTGTGCTGGCATACTGTATGAGGAGGGGCAATGTGCAGGCATACTGTATGAGGATAGGCACTGTGCTGGCATAATGTATGAGGAGAGGCACTGTGCTGGCATACTGTATGAGGGGAGGCACTGTGCTGGCATACTGTATAAGGGGAGGCACTGTGCTGGCATACTGTATGAGTAGGGGCACTGTGCTGGCATACTGTATGTAGAGAGGCACTGTGCTGGCATACTGTATGAGGAGGGGCACTGTGCTGGTATACTGTATGAGGAGGGGCACTGTGCTGGCATACTGTATGAGGAGGGGCACTGTGCTGGCATACTGTATGAGGAGTGGCACTGTGCTGGTATACTGTATGAGGAGGGGCACTGTGCTGGCATGCTGTATGAGGAGAGGCACTGTGCTGGCATACTGTATGAGGGGAGGCACTGTGCTGGCATACTGTATGAGGAGGGGCACTGTGCTGGCATACTGTATGAGGGGAGGCACTGTGCTGGCATACTGTATGAGTAGGGGCACTGTGCTGGCATACTGTATGTAGAGAGGCACTGTGCTGGCATACTGTATGAGGAGGGGCACTGTGCTGGTATACTGTATGAGGAGGGGCACTGTGCTGGCATACTGTATGAGGAGAGGCACTGTGCTGGCATGCTGTATGAGGAGAGGCACTGTGCTGGCATACTGTATGAGTAGGGGCACTGTGCTGGCATACTGTATGTAGAGAGGCACTGTGCTGGCATACTGTATGAGGAAGGGCACTGTGCTGGTATACTGTATGAGAAGGGGCACTGTGCTGGCATACTGTATGAGGAGAGGCACTGTGCTGGCATGCTGTATGAGGAGAGGCACTGTGCTGGCATACTGTATGAGGGGAGGCACTGTGCTGGCATACTGTATGAGGGGAGGCACTGTGCTGGCATACTGTATGAGTAGGGGCACTGTGCTGGCATACTGTATGTAGAGAGGCACTGTGCTGGCATACTGTATGAGGATGGGCACTGTGCTGGCATACTGTATGAGGAGGGGCACTGTTCTGGCATACTGTATGAAGAAAGGCACTGTGCTGGTATACTGTATGAGGAGTGGCACTGTGCTGGTATACTGTATGAGGAGAGGCACTGTGCTGGCATACTGTATGAGGATGGGCACTGTGCTGGCATACTGTATGAGGATGGGCACTGTGCTGGCATACTGTATGAGGAGGGGCACTGTGCTGGCATAGTGTATGAGAAGGGGCACTGTGCTGGCATACTGTATGAAGAGAGGCACTGTGCTGGTATACTGTATGAGGAGGGGCACTGTGCTGGCATACTGTATGAAGAGGGGCACTGTGCTGGTATACTGTATGAGGAGGGGCACTGTGCTGGTAAACTGTATGAGGAGGGACCCTGTGCTGGCATACTGTATGAGGATGGGCACTGTGCTGGCATACTGTATGAGGATGGGCACTGTGCTGGCATACTTTATGAGGAGGGGCATTGTGCTGGCATAGTGTATGAGGAGGGACACTGTGCTGGCATACTGTATGAAGAGAGGCACTGTGCTGGTATACTGTATGAGGATGGGCACTGTGCTGGCATACTGTATGAGGAGGGGCACTGTGCTGGTATACTGTATGAGGATGGACACTGTGCTGGTATACTGTATGAGGAGTGGCACTGTGCTGGTATACTGTATGAGGATGGGCACTGTGCTGGCATACTGTATGAAGAGAGGCAATGTGCTGGCATACTGTATGAGATGGGGCTCTATGCTGGTATACTGTATGAGGATGGGTACTGTGCTGGTATACTGTATGAGGAGGGGCACTGTGCTGGCATACTGTATGAGGATAGGCACTGTGCTGGCATAATGTATGAGGCGGGGCACCGTACTGACATAATGTATGAGGAGGGGCACTGTGCTGGTATACTGTATGAGGAGTGGCACTGTGCTGGTATACTGTATGAGGAGGGACCCTGTGCTGGCATACTGTATGAGGAGGGGCACTGTGCTGGCATACTGTATGAGGAGGGGCACTGTGCTGGCATACTGTATGAGGATGGGCACTGTGCTGGCATACTGTATGAGGAGGGACACTGTGCTGGCATACTGTATGAAGAAAGGCACTGTGCTGGTATACTGTATGAGGAGTGGCACTGTGCTGGTATACTGTATGAGGAGGGGCACTGTGCTGGTATACTGTATGAGGAGGGGCACTGTGCTGGTATACTGTATGAGGAGTGGCACTGTGCTGGTATACTGTATGAGGAGGGGCACTGTGCTGGCATACTGTATGAGGATGGGCACTGTGCTGGCATACTGTATGAGGAGGGCACTGTGCTGGCATACTGTATGAAGAAAGGCACTGTGCTGGTATACTGTATGAGGAGAGGCACTGTGCTGGTATACTGTATGAGGAGGGACCCTGTGCTGGCATACTGTATGAGGATGGGCACTGTGCTGGCATACTGTATGAGGATGGGCACTGTGCTGGCATACTGTATGAGGATTGCCACGGTGCTGGCATACTGTATGAGGAGGGGCACTGTGCTGGCATAGTGTATGAGAAGGGGCACTGTGCTGGCATACTGTATGAAGAGAGGCACTGTGCTGGTATACTGCATGAGGAGGGGCACTGTGCTGGCATACTGTATGAAGAGGGGCACTGTGCTGGTATACTGTATGAGGAGGGGCACTGTGCTGGCATACTTTATGAGGATGGGCACTGTGCTGGCATACTGTATGAGTATGGGCACTGTGCTGGTATACTGTATGAGGAGGGGCACTGTGCTGGCATAGTGTATGAGGAGGGACGCTGTGCTGGCATACTGTATGAAGAGAGGCACTGTGCTGGTATACTGTATGAGGAGGGACACTGTGCCTGCATAGTGTATGAGGAGGGACACTGTGCTGACATACTGTATGAAGAGAGGCACTGTGCTGGTATACTGTATGAGGAGGGACACTGTGCTGGCATTCTGTATGAGGAGGGACACTGTCCTGGCATACTGTATGAGGAGTGGCACTGTGCTGGTATACTGTATGACGATGGGCACTGTGCTGTCATACTATATGAGGAGTGGCACTGTGCTGGTATACGGCATGACAAGGGGCACTGTGCTGGCATACTGTATGAGGGGAGGCACTACGCTGGCATACTGTATGAGGGGAGGCACTGTGCTGGTATACTGTATGAGGATGGGCACTGTGCTGGTAAATTGTATGAGGAAGGGTACTACTCTGGCACACTGTATGAGGGGAGGCACTGTTCTGGTATACTGTATGAGGGGAGGCACTACGCTGGCATACTGTATGAGGGGAGGCACTACGCTGGCACACTGTATGAGGGGAGGCACTGTTCTGGTATAATGTATGAGGGGAGGCACTACTCTGGCATACTGTATGAGGGGAGGCACTGTTCTGGTATAGTATATGAGGGGAGGCACTACTCTGGCATACTGTATGAGGGGAGGCACTGTTCTGGTATACTGTATGAGGGGAGGCACTGTGCTGGTATACTGTATGAGGGGAGGCACTGTGCTGGCACATTGTATGAGGGGAGGCACTGTTCTGGTATAGTATATGAGGGGAGGCACTACTCTGGCATAGTGTATGAGGGGAGGCACTGTGCTGGCACACTGTATGAGGGGAGGCACTGTTCTGGTATAGTATATGAGGGTAGGCACTACTCTGGCATACTGTATGAGGGGAGGCACTGTTCTGGTATACTGTATGAGGGGATGCACTACTCTGGCATAGTGTATGAGGGGAGGCACTGTGCTGGCACACTGTATGAGGGGAGGCACTGTGCTGGCACACTGTATGAGGGGAGGCACTACTCTGGCATAGTGTATGAGGGGAGGCACTGTGCTGGCACACTGTATGAGGGGAGGCACTACGTTGGCATAATATATGCAGCAGAAGGTGTTTGTAGCATTGATTGTGTGGTTGCTGGTAAATGATGGTATATTCCCAGCCATGTGTATTGTGGGCATGTAATGTGTCTGTACAGGGATTACTGTCCCGTTCCTCCCCTATGGGGGAAGCTGGCGGCAACAGTTGCTGCTTATGGGAAAACACATTCTGCCAACAGAACTAGAGGATGTCAGACGCAATCTACACAACTACACAACAGTCGATTCAGAAGGGATCATTTTTTAACTTGGCTGCAGCTTAATACTCATGAGAAAGGCTGTATAACTTGAACGCAGACCACGCAGCAACCACGGCGTCATGGCAGCCAGCGCAGCACCTGCTAGACAAGGGCTGCACTAAGTACCCATCCAGCTCCAGCTTCAGTTCTGCCATTGTAGCAGAGCCGTAACGGCATAGAATCGCACTGCAAGAGTCGCCCAGCGCGTAACAAGGCGCCCACGATACATTTGCAATTCTGTAAATGCAGCCGCAGAATTGCGTGTGCATCGCAAAAAACGAGCACTAGCGACAGTTGCGGATGACCCAGGGCTACTCAGTATAATGATAACGCAGTCGCACCGGGCGCCATGTTTTAAGTCACAGCAATCGTAGCTGACGTCAGATGCACGCCTCGAAAACGGCCAAGACACGCCTCCATTTTCTCACCACTCCCCATAAATGCCATGTGCACGCCCAGGAACACCCACGGCCTATCAATCAACCTGCGACCGCATCCTGGCAAGATGCGATCGCAGGTGAATCGCAGAACGCGGGCCGCGCATGCGCTGACGTCGGACGATCTGCGAATTTGCAGCTGAAGCTGAATAAGGACCTAAATGCAGTATTCAGATCAGGGGGTTTGGAAAGCGTCCATATGCAATGCCCAGATTCTGCCAGCCAGTACACGTCCTGATGTCAGTCAGATACAGCTCTATCACAATGAGAAGATTACAAATACCTGATTTATTTAGGCTCCTTCTGTTGCATTTTAACATATAAATTAGGGGTTGGGTTCTGTTTGGAAGAATCATTTATGAAAGGCTTCAATATTCTGGCAGAACCTAACATATTGGTTGGGTGCAGCCCTATAAAGCTCCTCTGTCGTTTTAGGAAAGCTCTTTACGTTTATCACGCAGTCAGCTAAAAACATCTTTATTTGATCACCAAATGCACAAATGATGTCAGTGCCGCAGCAGGGAGCATATGTACCCTGGCCTGGCACCTCCTTCCCCCGTCACATAACAGCTGCCGGTAACACAGAGATTGTACCAGAAGCCTATGCAGCGGGATGCCTGGAGAAGCACCCACCGAGATGGAAACAGACGTCATAAGCAGGGCTGCCACTAGAGGGGGACTGGCGGGACTGGAGTCTCGGGCCCGTACAGAGAGGGGGGCTCACCCGGTCGCAATGCTTGCCAGCCCGGGCTAATTCAAAAGTCTGCCAGGCCAACTGCAGTGTTCCCAGGATTTGGAGCGCAACACGGAAGTAATGGCTAGCGGGCACTTCCGGGTGACGTTAGCTGTGAGCGCAACATAAATCACCCACCCTGCCCTCCAGCTCGTACAGCATGGACTACCCCGGGAGCCCTGCAGTTTGGGGGTGGGAGGGGGACGCCTATTTTGTCTGCTCTGGGCCCCACAATTTCTGATGGCAGCAACTGTGACACCACCTTTTTCTTGCACCCTGGGCGGTGGCACCAGTCACACAGCCCTTGTTACGGCCCTGAACTAAGCTCGTTTACAGTAGACTCATGACCCACAGGCAGCGTAAATAGACATTTTATGATCTACACCAGAGATTCCCAGTCGTGGTCTTCGAGGCACTCTAACAGTCCAGGTTTTAAGTATAACCAAGCTTGGGCACAGGTGACTTTATTAGTACCTCAATCAATATGATTTAAACATCTTTGCTCAACCACGGATATCCTTAAAACCTTGACCGCTAGGGTGCCATGGAAACTGAGGGGTTATTCAGAGATGGACACAGATCTTACTTCCGCAGGGATATCTGCGTCCATCTACTCACATGTTGGAGGCTGCCCAGCATGTGTGTTGCGCAATTTAATTGGGGCATCAATTAGAGGATGACCCCTGCCTGCACTCCCTGGCTGCGCTGACAGGCGGTCTGGCACCATCGTTTGTCTTGCAGGGGCTGTGTGTGATGTCACCCAGCTACCCCTAAAACGGTCCGGAAGCACCTGCATTGTCCACCCCACGCCCGCCAAATGCTGCGTTGATGCCCCCCTCCACCCCCCGCCAGCCGCCGCTGTCAATCACTATGCAATCGCATCTTTACAGGATGCAATTGCATGGTAAAGGGCCGAGCAAGTGCACTATGGCCAGTGTGCGTGCGCATACCCTATGGATGCGGCCGCTGCATGCTAACGCAGTGGCCGCGTCCATCTCTGAATAACCCCATGAGTTTGGGAACCTTTGATCTAAACCAACCTTGGTCCTCAAGGCACACTGACAGTCCAGGTGTTAAGGATATCCATGCTTGAACACATACGGTTAAATCAAAATAAATGAGGTACAAATTAATGGGTCTATTTACTAAGCCTTGGATGGAGATAAAGTGGATGGAGATAAGGGGCAGATGTATTAAGCCTGGAGAAGGGATAAAGCAGTGATAAGTGCAAGGTGATAACGCACCAGCCAATCAGCATCTGTCATTTTTCAAACCCGTAATGATTGGCTGGTGCGTTATCACTTTCCACTTATCACTGCTTTATCACTTCTCCAGGCTTAATACATCTGCCCCAAAGTACCAGCCAATCAGCTCCTATCTGTCATTTTTCAGTCCCAGTCTGTGGCATGGCAGTTAGGAGCTGATTGGCTGGGACTCTATCTCCATCCAAGGCTTACTATATAGACCCCTTAGTCATCTGTGCTCAAGTATGGGTATCCTCAAAACCTGGATTGTTAGTGTGCCTTGAGGACCGAGGTTGCTCCAGACACCGGCAACTTGACTGAGGCTTTAATGTACAAAGGGCCTCATGCCTCGATTATGTCGCCTGCACAGTAGTTTGTGAATTGCTCTCTTCTCTTGACAAATGTTTCAGTCCTGTAAATGTGAGTTCAATATATGGGTCCACTTTAGGGGAAGACCTATCCACTTACACAGCTAATCCCTGTATTATACAGTCAGGGAGCGGAGGACCATTTGTCAATAAGGTTAAACGTCCCGTTCTGGAGGCCTAAGAAGCAGCACAAATGGCCGTTCTGTGTGAGCCCGCTGCAGACAAGTGACGCTTTGTGCGAGGGTTGCTCACACTGAAAGGGAAAGACAAGTGATTGACACTTTAGATGATTTTTTAAATTGTTTCCAGAAATTGGGCCCTGTTCCTAGAACTCCTCACATCTATCTACAGCTAGATACAGTAGAAGCTAATTATGTGCTCAGATCCAGCCTGCAATTTACATGTAGTCAGCGGAGAGGAACCTGGTAATTTACTGCCAGAGAAGCCGAGAATGTTTCCAAACCAGGTTTCCGCTGACTCAGGGGCCTCCGTCTTCCATTCGCTTTGTGCTACAATGTGCGGACATTATTATTTTATGGGGCTGCACTTGGAACAAACCACGTTACAATGTTAGAGGGGCAAATGCATTTCTTGTTTTTGCATGCATGGTAAATACTGGCTGCTGTTGCATGTAGCCCACAAATGCTGGGCGGCTTTAGTTTTACACTGCAATTTAGATTTTAGTTTGGACACACCACGCGCATTGGCGTATCTACAATGGGTGCAAGCTGTGCGTTGCCCTGGGTCCTAGGGGCCCAAACTGCACACCCAGCACCCATAAAATTATACTCACCCCTCCGAAGACCCACGGCGGCCGGCGCTGCAGACAGAAATTACTGGGAAAATGGAGTGGCGCCTATTTTCCCAGTGATTTGCACATGTGCAATAGAGATTTCGCCTGGAACAAATCTTGGGCGCCATGTTCCCGGAGACCTGCGCATACGCAATAGACTCTGGCACAAAGATGTTTTAAAACACATTATAAAACAGGGATAGGGAACGTGATGCACTTCTGTGACCCTGTGATCTTCCAAACGTTTGCACATCACCCTTAATCTTAGTAGTAAGCTAAAACAATACATTTAATCAGAAAAAGTGATATGTATCTGTAATAACAGCAGGTTTTAGTGTTACAAGCTTTAGCGAACAAATCTGATAAATCAGGAAGGGGCTGGGTCCGCAGGTAAGGGCTCAGAAGGGGGGGGGGGACACCTGTTGCCCATCACTGCTATAAAATATACAATGTCAAGATTTATAGACAATGTCACCCAAGCGTGACCAACCACTGGCCACCCTGTACCAACAAACAGTCACCCTGTAAAAACCTCTGTACCAACCACGAGACATCCTGTAGCAGCCGCCTGTTGGTACCTGGGACAGCTCAGTGTATAATATACTCTCATGCGTGTGAGCGCAACCAAGCCCCGTGGACTATTTCCACGAGTGGAAATAGTTCTTGTTGGTTGGCATGCCGACCGTCGGGCTATTCATCGGTCAGGATCCCGGCGTCGTTATAGTGACCGGCGGTCATACAACTGCACCCCCCTAGCTAGGGATGTCACCCTTAGAAAAGCATGCACCAGGTCACTGAGGCAATCCCCATTACACACTGACGTTGCCAGCAGCCCACTCTGTGACAAAGAGCGGTGATGTCCCCAGGTATTTTCTGCTAGGTCATTTCCCTTTGCAAATAGAAGATAGCAGCAGGTGAGGGAAACTGTTCTTCTAAAGGGGGGTACATACGGAGAGATACGTGCTTAAGTTCTAAGCAATCTGACTAGATCTCTCCGTGTTTAGGGTGACGGCGACTGCGGTGCATGCATGCCATTCAGGTCGCAGTGCCGGGCTCCGGGGCACAGGGCAAGGCTGGCAGCGCTGGCTGGGGGCGCACCGGGCGGCTCGCTTCCTCCTCTTCCTGAGCGTCCGCCGCGGGAAAGTTTCCAGGAGACACAGATCACAATGGGAGCGGAGGGGGAGAGAGGACAGGAGCGGGGGAAGAGGAGCCGGGACACGGGGGGAGCGGCGAGACAGGACGCGGGGAGAGAGAGAGAGAGAGATAGAGATGGTTAGACGGGTGTGCGGCAGCAGCAGGTAGGTCCCGGGGAGAGTGTGATGATGTGCAGGAAGAGTTCCCCCCATGACAGCTGCGCTCCTCTCCTCTTCTGTCCTGTGTGCTACGGGCGGCTGTGTGCTGCGGGCAGCGGTTGCCTGCAGCACACAGCGGCATGTAATGAGTCAGTTTGACTCATTACATGCTTGGGCCCCTGGACAGTGGCGGGCCCCAGTGCAACGCACTGGTTGCACTGGCGGTAGTTCCGCCTCTGTGCTGAGCGGTCACTGATAGATCGCTCAGCACACATCTCTCCCCGTGTGTACGGGGCATTAGCCTGGCTCAGAAGGTGAGTGAGGCTCACAGATTTGCTTTGGAAGCATCCCTGGATTTCCCCCAATGTGTTCCTATCACACCTTGCTCTTAGAACAAGGGGGAGAGGTACAAAGCTTTGAAAAGTGATAAAGTGGAGAGAGATAAAGTATCAGCCAATCGGCTCCTAACTGCCATGTGACAGACTGTGTTTGAAACATGAGTTAGGAGCTGATTGGCTGGTACTTTATCTCCACTTTATCACTTTGCAAGGCCTTAGTACATCTGGCCCTCAATCTCATGCCCGCTGTGCCGCAATGTAAAGTTTTTCCTGATGATATCGGAGAAGGTGAGGAATCGCCCTAGTGCTGCGGCTCTCCATACTGTATGTACAGCTTTATAGCTGACCCTTATAGCAAGTGCGACACGATAGTCCTCCGACGGCGGAAACGGAACCATCGTATAATAACATTTCACGTGTTTGCTTTCCGTGTTTCCGCAGTGTCGCTGCATTTATGGGATAGATATACAACGTTTTCAACTAATTGGTATTTGCCGGAAATCCATCTCCTTTGCTTAGAAGACACAAGGGAAGAAAATTCTGTATCCTTTTCCCCATTCCTTGAGCAGCGCAGGCGAGACGGCCTAAGCTGCCGGGAACGCTTCATTTACGCTGCTCAGACCAAACCACAGCAAACGGCAGCACATTATCCAGAGGGCAGATGGAATGAATGAAGGTCAGCACATGCCGGCAGGAGATAAGACTCAACGAGTTCTTCTGTACATGAAAGCGGATGACAGTGGAGGGTATCGCCATGTTTGTTACACGGTCTCTACAGTCCTCGCTGGCGTCATTTATTGACAGGAAAATACAAATGAAAATCTATTTTTATGTAACGTCAGCTTCCCCCAACTACCGCATATGTCGGCGCGTCAGAGATACATATTGCAAGAACTGATATATTAATTTTTTGTAGAATCTAGATTTCTTTGTTGGGGGGAGAACAAGGACATTGTACGCCGATTCACAGATGGGCGTTGTCTGCATCACTGCTGCGCCACTGGACGGAGCGGCAATACACCCAGACATCGGATCCCCCTTGTGATCGGTCATCGTACCCTTATAGCAACCATTGGTTACATAATCGCTCTCCGTTGCCGCCCTCGCCCCCAAAAGACCGCAGAATGTCAATCAGGTTGTGCCCAACGACACAGGACCCAACCTGTACATGCGCAGTTTATTAAACACCGGAGATGTATGGAAACCATTGATTTGCGTACACGTCTGAATTGGCCCCTTTGTCTACAATGGGGCAACGTCCGTTCCCTTGGTACGCAGTCCGAATGACGGCAAGTACAGTGTAGACAATTGGCACCGGAATCCCAGCACCCCGCTGAAATGCTAATTAAAACATTTAATGATGTCTGCAGTAGAACTACAAATAGCACGTCTACAGTTATACTGCCGACGGCGTTAAAATGCTGACATAATGGCCCTCATTCCGAGTTGTTCGCTCGCTAGCTACTTTTAGCAGCCGTGCAAACGCATGGTCACCGCCCACGGGGGAGTGTATTTTCACTTTGCAAGTGTGCGAACGCCTGTGCAGCCGAACGCAGCAAAAATATTTTGTGCAGTTTCTGAGTAGGTCTGAACTTACTCAGCCGCTGCGATCATTTCAGTCTTTTTGGTCCCGGAATTGACGTCAGACACCCGCCCTGCAAACGCTTGGACACGCCTGCGTTTTTCCAAACACTCCCAGAAAACGGTCAGTTGACACCCACAAACGCCTTCTTCCTGTCAATTTCCTTGCGATTGCCCGTGCGAATGGATTCTTTGTTAAATCCATAGCTCAGCAACAATCCGCTGTGTACCCGTACGACGCGCATGCGCATTGCGGTGCATACGCATGCACGGTAGAGACCTGATCACTGCGCTGCGAAAAACCGCAGCAGGCGATCATCTCGGAATGACATTGTCCCACGCCCTTTATATTGTATATGTATATAGTCAATGTGGGGCAGGACAGAGGGTCTAATTCAGAGATAGTTGCAGTTTCAAGTGCGATTTCCTCCGCAACGCAACTGCCGA
This sequence comes from Pseudophryne corroboree, assembly GCF_028390025.1. Classification (NCBI taxonomy): domain Eukaryota; kingdom Metazoa; phylum Chordata; class Amphibia; order Anura; family Myobatrachidae; genus Pseudophryne; species Pseudophryne corroboree. Next base: position 40,396,687 of record NC_086444.1, on the reverse strand, counting down.
TATCAGCAATTGATGCTGCCGCTCAGAAATGAAAGGAGACGCCCACCGGAGCTACTGCGACTCATTCGCAATTGCGTACACATACACAGCATCGGGCTGAAGGTTAGACTTATGGCTACGCAGACCGGACACGGAAGTAGTCACACAGGCGCCACGTTTTTGTACATTAGGTAGCCTGAGAACTGTAAGCTGGGAGACCCCCATGGCAAAGGGGGTGATTCCGAGTTGTTCGCTCGTTAGTTTTTTTTCGCTACGGAGCGATTAGTAGCAAAGTGCGCATGCGCAATGTTCGCAGTGCGCCTGCAAGTAAATTAGCACAAAAGTTTGGTATTTTACTCACGGCGTAACAAAGATTTTTCATCGTTCTGGTGATCGTAGTGTGATTGACAGGAAGTGGGTGTTTCTGGGTGGAACTGGCCGTTTTATGGGTGTGTGCGGAAAAACGCAGGCATTTCTGGGAAAAACGCGGGAGTGTCTGAAGAAACGGGGGAGTGTCTGTGTGAGCGCTGGGTGTGTTTGTGACATCAAACCAGGAACGAAACTGACTGAACTGATCGCAATGTGTGAGTAGGTCTGGAGCTACTCAGAAACTGCTAAGAAATTTCTATTCGCAATTCTGCTAATCTTTCGTTCGCTATTCTGCTAAACTAAGATACACTCCCAGAGGGCGGCGGCCTAGCGTGTGCAATGCTGCTATAAAGCAGCTAGCGAGCGAACAACTCGGAATCACCCCCAAAGTCCATTACAAACTTGGGGTGATCCCTGATAAACCCAGTGTTCCCATTAAAGCTGGTGCCCCAAGCCTGTTCAAATTGCTTGTGGCACAGTGGGTTGGCATCTGGGACCAGTGCTGTATTAGGGCAGCTCTGTGCCCCACCACCCCAAGTGTACATGACGTCAAGACATCACAGAAGAGAAGACCGTAAGCAAGCCGTTGCAATAATGACGCGCTCGGTGCCTATACCGGCAGAGGGGCGCCCCTCCAGCGGACAACCTGGAGTCAGATGCTGGGGGGCCAGGAAGCATGCCGCCCACCCAAGTTATGCTTTTTAGAGTTTGGTAAGGAGAGATCACTGATATCTCCTTCATTGATAAATAGCCTAAATACTTTTATAGCAAACTGATAACAGAAAAGAATAACACCCCATAAATATTCTCCAGCCAAGGCTGCATCTAGGAAACGTTTCCGTCCATGTGGCGAGTGGGAGCAGGTGAGAGATTTCCGTGTCTCTAATTAACGCAGACGCCAGGCACAAGACTGAGGACGTCCTGGCTAATGCAATTACATTATTAAAAAATGAAAGGTAAAAGGGCTCATCTGAACTGCGGCTAAACCTACAGAGATAAGCGCTTCTCACGGAGCCCAGTCAGCCCCACCACGGAGAATATAAATCAAGGTGAAATAAATAAATAAAATGAGGCCTGATAAATGTCTGGTGTTACCTCAGCTAAATGGAGCTAAAGCTGTTTTGGAGGGATATGGAAATCCCCCACCTCAGGAAAGAATTCCCGGGCGCTGGGGAACGTAGCGCTGACATCTTAATAATAATGACTTGGGCCAGTGCAGAGGGCTGCAGCTGCATTTCTGAGGAGCCTGGCGGCTGAGCGCGGCTGCAATTCTGCATCACGAAGCTCAAGCGCCCAACAGACCATTTCTTTCAGTTCTAATTTACATTGCAGACCAACAAAGGGCTGGAGCACAGGAAGCCTGACGCAGAGCTGAACTTGCGCACGTTGCGGAGCTTATCCTGCCTGTATGCGCACTGCGCACGCTCTGCAAATTGTTGGGCGCTTTATGATTGCCTCCGCACTCGCGAAAGCAGAGGTGGAACTGGTGGTAAAGCGAGGGCGCCGCCTGGACATAAAAGTAAACAGCACTGTTTGGAGGTGAATCTTCTGCAGCTAGTGCTGGCGCAAGTGTGCACCGTTGCCGATAGTAACTAGGAGAAAACCATGCATACTCATGGGGAAAGAGGGGGTGTCACAAGACGTATACCAGCAGGTATACTCTTTTCTTTCCGTTCACTTTTTTTTTGCAGCAATGGGCCTAATTCCGATGTGGTAGGGGGTGGGGCACATGTTGCGATGTTTGGTACTTTGCGCATGTGCAGTAAGGTCTTCGACGTCAGACGCAGATCGGCAGTAGATTGTCAGTGGTTGACAGTCTGCTGCTGTTTGGGGGCGGCCAGGGGGCGCAGACGGCCTCTATTTCCCAAAACGGGTGCATGTGTCGCCACTGTTGTAGGGGAGTGACGAGGTTGATGGCGTCGCAGGTGATCCGATCCTAGGACACACTTCGGATCGGTAATGCCGACGTCTTGCGACGCCCTCTGCTGCATTACCCTGCTGAATGAGGCCCAGTGTCAATGCCGCATCAGATCCACCACTGCCTCATTTGTAGGGACGAGTGACCCTGCTCTGAGGAATATTCCAGGAGAGGCAGCGAGTCTGCTTTGCTGAATAAGGCGAAACGGTAAAGAGCCCCGTGACCTTTGAAAACGCACTTTAATAAACCATCCCCTATATATGGGAGTGCAGAATGCGCTAGCAGTAAAGGAGAGCGCGGGCAGACATTCTGGGCCTTAGTCAGAATGAGACATACAGTAAACAAGCCACGTGGGTACTCTCAGTGCTGTCTGCTCTCTCCGGCCTCTACCTATGCTGCGTTTCCATCTTTTTGGAGAACTCGTATGTATGCGACCAACCCTAAATAGGTCCCAAGGAAGCAAAAAATATTTGCGGGCGAATTTTGCAGCTCTGAATAAAGACCCTCTGTCTGCAAACAGGTTGAAGGTGACCGGATCGCACGGTGTTACTGTGGAGCAGCGGAGGCTTTGTATAACGATGTATCACTAGCAGCTTTATCCATACGCTGGGCATGAGGAAGAACCACGGTGCAGTCCCTCAGCTCCTCTGCAATGTCACACAGAGGGGAATAGACACATCCGCTGTAATACAGCATGTGGGGAGCTGGGCCCAGCCACACAGTTACCTCCACTGGGTTTTACTTCTTCCTAAGGTGCACCTCACTAGGGTCAGAGACGCTTTCTGTTATCAGAAGGACATGAATGAGCAGATGGTCCACATAAGGGCCCTCATTCCGAGTTGTTCGCTCGGTAAAAATCTTCGCATCGCAGCTATTTTCCGCTTAATGCGCATGCGCAATGTTCGCACTGCGACTGCGCCAAGTAAATTTGCTATGCACTTAGGAATTTTACTCACGGCTTTTTCATCGGTCTGGCGATCGTAATGTGATTGACAGGAAATGGGTGTTACTGGGCAGAAACAGGCCATTTTATGGGCGTGTGGGAAAAAACGCTACCGTTTCCGGAAAAAACGCAGGAGTGGCCGGAGAAACGGAGGAGTGTCTGGGCGAACGCTGGGAGTGTTTGTGACGTCAAACCAGGAACGACAAGCACTGAACTGATCGCAGATGCCGAGTAAGTCTGAAGCTACTCAGAAACTGCTACGAGGTGTGTAATCGCAATATTGCGAATACATCGTTCGCAATTTTAAGATGCTAAGATTCACTCCCAGTAGGCGGCGGCTTAGCGTGAGCAACTCTGCTAAAATCGCTTTGCGAGCGAACAACTCGGAATGACCTCCTATGTACTTAGCCTTGGAGAGAGAGGAAGTGGACGGAGATAAAGTACCAGCCAATCAGCTCTTAACTGCTATGTTTACAGGCTGTGTTTGGAAAATGACAGGAGCTGATTGGTCGGTACTATATCTCTCCTGACTTTATCTCTCTCCTGACTTTATCTCTCTCCAAGTAAATAGACACCACAGTATCTGGTATTTTCTTCACGTTATTTATCATGGGACTTATACCATTGTGACAACACTATCATTCTTTTTATATAAATACATGTTATTGGGGTTACTACCAGATTGTCCAAGGGCCCTACCCCATCCTCTAGGACAGTGATGGCTAACCTTGACACTCCAGCTGTTGTTGAACTACACATCCCAGCATGCCCTGCATCAGTTTTAGCATGGGCAAATAGCAAAACTGTAGCAGGGCATGCTGGGATGTGTAGTTTAACAACAGCTGGAGTGTCAAGGTTAGCCATCACTGCTAGGATCATAGATAAACCTGGGTGCTTGGTTTGTTTCTATGGAAACCACACTAAGATAGCCTTCCTGCTAAATAAAGTGGGTGGTCCTGACACACCCTGTCTGCATCTAATGTGGGCCAAATACCTCTGTGGTGGCTGGCCACACCCCTTAAGCTTGGGCCCTTACTACAGCATTCCCTGGTGGGCCCTCCATACCCCAGTCTAACACTGGTTTCTACTGAATAGTGTTTTCTTTGTGGTATTTTGGATAATTATAATACGATCCAGTGGGTACCATATGCCGCAACTAACAAGGAGCGAGCAGGAGGGGCCGCCCCGTACACCCCCTGCAATCGGGTGTGCGCATACATACTACAAGTCATTTTTACTTGTCTCTGAACATATTATACTACTGTACTTTCTGTGCGCTGCTGTCAGTCTCAATATGGTGACGCGCTGAGGGACAAACCTTCACACATTTCCAGAACGGGATCCAGGGAGTCCCAACGTTACCTCTTGGCTGCACGGAGACTGGATAACTGACATTATAACTTGGCCTGGGCACCTGCCTTTTCTCCATATTATACGTTGCCCTGTGGAACTGAAAAGCCAGATATGCTAATGCATGGAAAAACAGCCACTGTCATCACCGACAGCAACCCCTCCATGTATAGGGCTAAAGCATACTGTCTATCTGACACCGCCCACTTCCCGAGTAAAGTGGGTACTCCGCGCAGTGTGTGAAAGCTGGCAACTATGCCCAAAGGGTATCTTCAGGGGTATCCTCAAAATTGGTGGGTTATGTTGTTTCTGTGCAGGGTAAATACTGGTTGCTTTATTTTTACACTGCAATTTAGATTTCAGTTTGAACACACCCCACCCAAATCTAACTCTCTCTGCACATGTTACATCTGTACCACCTGCAGTGCACATGGGGGTCATTCCGACCCGTTCGCACGTAGCGGTTCATCGCTGCGGTGCGAACGGGTCGGAATTGCACACGCACGTCGTTGCTCGGCCAGAATAAAGACGAAAGTGATCGCTAGCGTGATCGCAAGAAGATTGACAGCGGGGAGGCGTTCCGGGGCGTCTACTCACCATTTTCCGGGCGTGGAGATGCAAACGCAGGCGTGTCCAGGCGTCTGGAGGGCGGATGTCTGACGTCAAATCCGGGACCTTCATCGCTTGATCGATCGCACAGGGTAGGTAACTGCAGGGGTAGTCTACTTCTGCACAAAACTTTTTTAGCATGGCAGGGATGCACAAGCGATCGCAGCCCTGCTATGCTAAAATACACTCCCCCATAGGCAGCGTCTAGTTGATCGCGCGAACAGCAAAACGTTGCTATGTGCGATCAACTCGGAATGACCACCATGGTTTTGCCCATTAGAAAACAATTTTGCTGCTGCGATCAGGTCTGAATTTGGCCCTCTATGGGTTACAGTCCCTCAGTATTTGATGGGTTCCCCTTCCCGTCAATGGCCATTCGCACATGCATGGTCCGCAGATCGCACATGTGCAAGTAGCGCAGCGGGGTCCTTAAGCAAAGTGAAGTGATCGCATTAAGGGCCTAATTCAGACCTGATTGCTCGCTAGCAGTTTTTAGCACTGCTGCGAGCGGATAGTCGCCGCCCATAGGGGAGTGTATTTTTGCTTTGCAAGTGTGCAATCACATGTGCAGCCGAGCGGTACAAAAATACTTTGTGCAGTTTCTGAGTTGCCCAGAACTTACTCAGCCGCTGCGATCACTTCAGCCTGTCTGGGCCCGGAATTGGCGTCAGACACCCGCCCTGCAAACGCTTGGACACGCCTGCGTTTTTCCAACCACTCCCAGAAAATGCTCAGTTGCCACCCACAAACGCCCTCTTCCTGTCAATCACCTTGCGATCGGCTGTGCGAAGAATTGTTCGTAAAACCCATCGCACAGCAACGATCCGCTTTGTACCTGTGAAACGCGCCTGAGCATTGCGGTGCATACGCATGCGCAGTTCTGACCTGATCGCAGCACAGCGAAAAAAGCTAGCGTGCGATCAGGTCTGAATGACCCTGTAAGTCACTTCTGACACATCACAGGGACAAGCTCTCTACATGTGCAATAAACGGCAATAATAAATGAGGTCTAAAGCCTGATAATAAATAAATATGCCCTTATGTGAGGAACAGCCCTATCTGGTGTGTACGCTGGCAATGGATCCTTCTGCCATAGATCAGCACAATAGTTTGTCCATGGCTTTCCCACTGACAACTTTATCTTCTCAATGTCCACTCAGGGTTACATGTAGACGAGGAACCTTGAGGTGAATGGTAGTCATACAGCCGCCATACAATGCACACATGTGCTACGCGGCACGCGTGTATGTAACGACACAGCGGAACACATGGATAGTAGTAAATAAATCAATAGAATGTAATGGATCCATCTGGATAGTAGCAGCTGCATCAATAGCTCAGTTCCTGGGTCTGACGCCGGATACTGACTCTGAGTCCCTGGAGGGGGCTGTACAGGAAAACACGTTACTTCGCAATAACATATCAGCCTATAGTGACGGTTATATGATAGTATCTGCTATAAATAGGGCTGCAGCTCTCTAATCCAGGACACTTACTGAGACCCTGACTACACACCCTCACTTAGCAGTCTATTTACTAAACCTCGGATGGAGATAAAGTGGACGGAGATAAAGTACCAGCCAATCAGCTCCTAACTGTCATTTTTCAAACCCAGCCTGTGACATGGCAGTTAGACAGTGATTGGCTGGTACTTAGGGGGGCATTTACTAAGCAGTGATAAGAGCGGAGAAGTGAGCCAGTGGAGAAGTTGCCCCATCAACCAATCAGCAGCTCTGTATCATTTTATAGTATGCAAATTATAGATGTTACTTCAGTGCTGATTGGTTGCCATGGGCAACTCCTCCACTGGCTCACTTCTCCGCTCTTATCACTGCTTAGTAAATGTCCTAATCTCCGTCCACTTTATCCCCATCCAAGGCTTCGTAAATAGACCTTTTAGTCCTTTTAAAATCCAAATGTAAACGCTTCCTGGGCACGGATAACTCACTCTGTTATATATTCTAGTTACACTTTATTTTCAGATACAGGGTGCCCCCCCTTCTCCCCCATAGGTGGTACCCCATTTCCATATAACCGGGAGTTGAGGGTCCCACCTCAAAATGACTACAATATCACCACCGAGAGGCTCCTCTAAGCACATGGAGTGCTATAAGAGCGCGGGCACTTTCAGAAGTCGTTGGAGATAGAGATAAGAGAGTTATCAAAACTGTTAGGTAACATATTCTTTTCATCAAAATCACTGCGCACAAGGCGGGATCTAGTCTCACACGTTTCCCGTTCTAAACCAATCCCATCACACTGGTGCAAAATCATTTTCTTTGACTGCGAAATTCAAATTGTATGAAGTGGTTTACTCCTACCTCTTAACATTTGGGGTGCGGATAGGGACAGTGGCCCTCATTCCGAGTTGATCGCTAGCTGCTTTCGGTGGCAGCGCGGCGATTAGGTGAAAATGTGGCATTTCTGCGCATGCATACGGGCCGCAGTACGCACGCGCGAAGTACTTTCACACAAAACTATGCAGTTTTACACAAGGTCGAGCAACGCTTTTCAGTCGCTGTGTTGATCGGTGAGTGATTGACAGGAAGTGGGCATTTCTGGGAGGTAACTGGCCGTTTTCCGGGAGTGTGCTAAAAAACGCAAGCTTGACAGGTAAAAACGCAGGCGTGCCTGGGTAAACGGGGGAGTGGCTGGCCGAACGCAGGGCGTGTTTGTGACGTCAAAGCAGGAACTAAACTGACTGAGGTGATCGCAAGGTAGGAGTAGGTCTGGAGCTGCTCAGAAACTGCATGAAAATTTTTACGAGCAGTTCTGCTAACCTTTCGTTCGCACTTCTGCTAAGCTAAAATACACTACCAGTGGGAGGCGGCCTAGCGTGTGCACTGCTGCTAAAAGCAGCTAGCGAGCGATCAACTCGGAATGGGCCAGTGTGTGCGCACTTGCGTGAAAAGGGGGTGTGGCCTAATGGCATAGGGGTGTGGTCAAGCATTGAGGGCTGCTCTCTCTCCCTCTCTCTCTCTAGTGTTTGCAATGGCGAGTGGCAGGTGTGAGTGAGACTTCTCAATCTTTCCCAAACGCAGGAAGTTGCGGCTCGTGGGTGACACAGTGGGACAGTGCTCGAAAAGTGGGACGGTTTGGTTTACCATGTGAGCGTTGAGAGTGGGTGTGTTGGCAAAGGGATCCCTGTTCTACTCTATACTTATTTATTATTTACAAAGAATATTTCATTGTCATTCAGTCCCAGTGCCCCAGTGGAGCTTACAATCTATATTCCCTGCCACACGGACACACATACGCACTCAAGCTAAATTTGTTTTGTTAGAAACCAATGAACCTACCAGCATGTTGGAAAACCGGAGCCCTCGGAGGAAGCCCACGCAAGCATGGGGAGAACATATAAACTCCACACCTAAGTCAGGAAATTTAACTCATGACTTCAGTGCTGTGAGGTGGTAATGGTAACCACGATGCCAACCATGCTACACAGTGCCACCACCTTCCTGCTGCCAGGCGCAGGCCAGCAGAGAAGTGGAGAGCCTACCAAGAGATCAATACCTCCATTAAAGATCACTATCCCCCCATTCTGTAGGCCAGTTGTGGTCTCAGACAATTACAGTATAGCAGAGGACGGTCTGGGTTGTCACACCTACTGTAGACCGCCACGCCAGGCTGATTCCTTTCACTCCGTATAAAACAAGTTACGTTCTAGCTTACAGTTCCTCAATCTCAATTTCCTTAGTGCAGTTTCAAGTTTTCCCATTGGGAATCTAAAGCTACTTTATTTTCCCGGAAACCAGAATCTTCAAGCACAAAGCGGTCATAAAAGACGGTATCCGGATGATAGGTCGTCACTAATTAGGTCATTAGTCAATAGGTCAACCCCATATGGTCGACGTCCATTCAGTCGACATGTAAAAGGATGACAGTGCTTACGGTCGACAGGAAGCAGCCGCCTGAGTGAGAACCAGTGTCCTACAGAAAGCAGAGATACACTGGGAGCATCCTGAGTCTCAAGGTGTCTGGGCTCTGGGGGTTATTCAGTAGTCAACGCTACTGAGATGGGATCGCATCTCCCCGCTTGCCGCCGCAGTGCGCACGCGCAGAATAGGCTCTGCGCGGACCGGAGAGATGCGACCGCATCTCAGTGATGCGAACGCCTCTGCCTGATTGACAGGCAGAGCCGTTCGCAGGGCAGTCGGGGGCGGCGATGCGGCGGAAACGGGGGCAAAAAGCGTCTATTTATGCAAGATGCCTCTTGTGGCATTTTATATACGGTATATATATTGATTTTGGGATCCCGCGAGGCCACGCCCCTGTATGTGTGACCACGCCCTTTCTCCCTGAGTGCGTGCGGGAGTCCCGGAGTGCGCACCAGGTGTGACCACACCCGGTAACGCCTCTGCTGTGCTTACAAGGGTGGTTCAATAAGTAAGGTAACAAGACCTCTCAAATCTGCTAAAGTTTAATTTCCCACCAGGCCAGAGCAGGTAGACCGCTGCTTCCCTCACGGCCATTAGACTGCGCCTCGTATCAGTCATCCTGTCCCAACATCAGGTGTATATATACATTGACAAAGGGGCTACACACTTCGAAACCTCAGAAGTTTTTATGACACGCTAATACAAGTTGTTTGCACAATTCTCCGGGTGCCGCTGATTTCCCATTGAGTGGCCCTGTATATAGCAGGACTGAGAACGCCTTTTAAACCAATGAGACAGTTTTATAGTTTTAGTAGAGAAGAAATCTGAGGGCATCCAGTGCTGTAGCAGCGGTGACCCGCTGTATAATTAAAAGAGATAGCAGACGCTTACATTAAAGGTTTCCAGCAATATAAATAGAAACGTTCTTGTCTACAACGGAAACTTCTCTCAAATCCCAACAACACAGCGAAGTCATTGCTACACCGCAGAACGCTGCTCTGCAGCCAATACGCAGAATTTCCAAACAGTATCCTCAGGAAAAGCTACGCACTGCTGCCAACCTGAGCACATTGATCCCCGGCACTCCCCTCTACGGCCGGCCGGATACCGACTTCTTGTGGTCATTCCGAGTTGATCGCTAGCCGCATTCGTTCGCTGCGCAACGATGAGGCAAAAAAATGGCACTTCTGTGCATGAGTATGCGGCGCAATGCGCGCGCGGCGTACTATTACAACGAACGATGTAGTTTCACACAGGGTCTAGCGAAGCTTTTCAGTCGCACGGGCAGCCGCAGAGTGATTGACAGGAAGTGGGCATTTCTGGGTGTCAGCTGACCGTTTTCAGGGAGTGTTCGGAAAAACGCAGGCATGCCAGAAAAAATGCAGGCGTGGCTGGGTGAACGCAGGGCGTGTTTGTGACGTCAACTCGGGAACTGAATGGTCTGAAGTGATCGCAAGCGCTGAGTAGATTTTGAGCTACTCTAAAACTGCACAAAAAACTTTGCCGCCGCTGTGCGATCCTTTCATTCGCACTTCTACTAAGCTAAAATACACTCCCAGTGGGCGGCGGCATACCGTTTGCTCGGCTGCTAAAAACTGCTAGCGAGTGAACAACTCTGAATGACCCCCTCTGTTTCTTTTATAAACGATAATTTTATTATTCACTTGACTTTTTTTTTATTTTAGTTCTTTACATTAAAACAATGTGGTCACATGAAACGTGAAATCGAGAATGGCGGGGAAGCAGGGAGGGGTACATTCAGGAATCGGACTATAAATCTAATTGCACCCAGGCACTTGGACAGACACCATTGTTCTGTGGTGACTGCAGCAAGACAGAAGCTACAAGTACCGATATTGGGGGTAATTCCAAGTTGATCGCAGCAGGAAATTTTTTAGCAGTTGGGCAAAACCATGTGCCCTGCAGGAGGGGCAGATATAACATTTGCAGAGAGCGTTAGATTTGGGTGTGGTGAGTTCAATCTGCAATCTAAATTGCAGTGTAAAAATAAAGCAGCCAGTATTTACCCTGCACAGAAACAAAATAACCCACCCAAATCTAACTCTCTCTGCAAATGTTATATCTGCCCCCCCTGCAGTGCACATGGGTGGTCATTCCGAGTCTTTTGCTCTGTAATTTTCTTCGCATCGCAGCGACTTTCCGCTTATTGCGCATGCGCAATGTTCGCTCTGCGACTGCGCCAAGTAAATTTGCTATGCAGTTAGGTATTTTACTCACGGCATTACAAGGTTTTTTCTTCGTTCTGGTAATCGTAATGTGATTGACAGGAAGTGGGTTTTTCTGGGCGGAAACTGGCCGTTTTATGGGAGTGTGTGAAGAAACGCTACCGTTTCTGGGAAAAACGCGGGAGTGGCTGGAGAAACGGAGGAGTGTCTGGGCGAACGCTGGGTGTGTTTGTGACGTCAAACCAGGAACGACAAGCACTGAACTGATCGCACTGGCAGAGTAAGTCTCGAGCTACTCAGAAACTGCACAGAGAAGTATTTTCGCAATATTGCGAATCTTTCGTTCGCAATTTTGATAAGCTAAGATTCACTCCCAGTAGGCGGCGGCTTAGCGTGTGCAAAGCTGCTAAAAGCAGCTTGCGAGCGAACAACTCGGAATGAGGGCCATGGTTTTGCCCAACTGCTAAAAAATTTCCTGCTGCGATCAACTTGGAATTACCCCCAGTGTACAGTGATTGCTATGATGTGTAGCGCTCCAGAATACGAGAACACACAATTGTGCAATTCTAGATTCGAATGCGTTAAGCACGAGGCGAGTAGGTACAAGTAGACGCCTGGGTGATGACTTATTGCAGATTGGCGCTAATACGCAATTTTTGCATGCACTTATTTTTGGAGTAATTAGTGCTGATGTTGCTACCGACACTGCATCAGACCCATAGATCCATAGGGGAAAATAACCCGTATTCATCCAGAGCTGAATGCAGGTCAGTCGCAATTACACCCGCATCGCGACCACTGAGAAAAATACACACGTTCACCCCTCGGCTGAATTGCGCACACATGCAGCAGCCTTATATTAGGTGCAAAAGATGTGACTGCAAAATAGGAGTAACAATTATATATGCGCAATTCCGATGACCCCCCTCTCTGCGGAGCATCCACTGATTCCCTGAGTATCCCCAGATACACCCTGCATTAAACAGGTGAAGGTCTTACTACAGGTAATAGTACTGCCACCCGCTCTCACAGTGTACACAGATCTATAGGTAATAGTACTGCCACCCACTCTCACAGTGTACACAGATCTATAGGTAATGGTACTGCCACCCACTCTCACAATGTGCACAGATCTATAGGCAATGGTACTGCCACCAACTCTCACAGTGTACACAGATCTATAGGTAATGGTACTGCCACCCGCTCTCACAGTGTACACAGATCTATAGGTAATGGTACTGCCACCCGCTCTCACAATGTGCACAGATCTATAGGTAATGGTACTGCCACCAACTCTCACAGTGTACACAGATCTATAGGTAATGGTACTGCCACCCGCGCTCACAGTGTACACAGATCTATAGGTAATAGTACTGCCACCCACTCTCACAGTGTACACAGATCTATAGGTAATGGTACTGCCACCCGCTCTCACAGTGTACACAGATCTATAGGTAATGGTACTGCCACCCACTCTCACAATGTGCACAGATCTATAGGTAATGGTACTGCCACCAACTCTCACAGTGTACACAGATCTATAGGTAATGGTACTGCCACCCGCTCTCACAGTGTACACAGATCTATAGGTAATAGTACTGCCACCCGCTCTCACAGTGTACACAGATCTATAGGTAATGGTACTGCCACCCACTATCACAGTGTACAGAGATCTATGGGTAATGGTACTGCCACCCACTCTCACAGTGTACACAGATCTATAGGTAATAGTACTGCCACCCGCTCTCACAGTGTACACAGATCTATAGGTAATGGTACTGCCACCCACTATCACAGTGTACAGAGATCTATGGGTAATGGTACTGCCACCCACTTTCACAGTGTACACAGATCTATAGGTAATAGTACTGCCACCCGCTCTCACAGTGTACACAGATCTATAGGTAATGGTACTGCCATCCACTATCACAGTGTACAGAGATCTATGGGTAATGGTACTGCCACCCACTCTCACAGTGTACACAGATCTATAGGTAATAGTACTGCCACCCGCTCTCACAGTGTACACAGATCTATAGGTAATGGTACTGCCACCCACTATCACAGTGTACAGAGATCTATGGGTAATGGTACTGCCACCCACTCTCACAGTGTACACAGATCTATAGGTAATAGTACTGCCACCCGCTCTCACAGTGTACACAGATCTATAGGTAATGGTACTGCCATCCACTATCACAGTGTACAGAGATCTATGGGTAATGGTACTGCCACCCACTCTCACAGTGTACACAGATCTATAGGTAATGGTACTGCCACCAACTCTCACAGTGTACACAGATCTATAGGTAATGGTACTGCCACCCACTATCACAGTGTACAGAGATCTATGGGTAATGGTACTGCCACCCACTCTCACAGTGTACACAGATCTATAGGTAATAGTACTGCCACCCGCTCTCACAGTGTACACAGATCTATAGGTAATGGTACTGCCACCCGCTCTCACAGTGTACACAGATCTATAGGTAATGGTACTGCCACCCGCTCTCACAGTGTACACAGATCTATAGGTAATAGTACTGCCACCCGCTCTCACAGTGTACACAAATCTATAGGTAATGGTACTGCCACCCACTATCACAGTGTACAGAGATCTATGGGTAATGGTACTGCCACCCACTCTCACAGTGTACACAGATCTATAGGTAATGGTACTGCCACCCACTCTCACAGTGTACACAGATCTATAGGTTACTAGTAATGCCACCCACTCTCACAACATATGCATTTCTGTAGATACTGGGAGAGACAGCTGACCTCTTAGTTTGCACATTCTGTAGGTGCCACCCAGTGAAAGTTGTACACAGTCCAATACTGTAGCCCATTACATTCACAGTGAACCCCTATCTGATTGTAAGCTCACCGGGCCAGTTAGAGATTACGAGGTGTGCAGTGTAAGCTTATTGCTATTACATCTTGGCAACCACCATTATGCTGTGAGTGACAACAGCCAATACATAACTTGGAAATTGATTTTACAAATGAAATACCTAAATGCATCCCTCAGTGCTGCAGGTAAGTACAGCATCCCTCAGTGCTGGGGGTAAGTCCTACATCCCTCAGTGCTGGGGGTAAGTACTGCATCCCTCAGTGCTGGGGGTAAGTACTGCATCCCTCAGTGCTGGGGGTAAATACTGCATCCCTCAGTGCTGGGGGTAAGACCTACATCCCTCAGTGCTGCAGGTAAGTCCTACATCCCTCAGTGCTGGGGGTAGGTCTTGCATCCCTCAGTGCTGGGGGTAAGTCTTGCATCCCTCAATGCTGGGGGTAAGTCTTGCATCCCTCAATGCTGGTGGTAAGTCCTGCATCCCTCAGTGCTTGGGGTCAGTCCTGCATCCCTCAGTGCTGGGGGGTAAGTACTGCATCCCTCAGTGCTGCGGGTAAGTCCTGCATCCCTCAGTGCTGGGGTTAAGTCCTGCATCCCTCAGTGCTGGGGTTAAGTCCTGCATCCCTCAGTGCTGGGGTAAGTCCTGCATCCCTCAGTGTTGGGGGTAAATCCTTCATCCCTCAGTGCTGGGGGTAAGTCCTGCATCCCTCAGTGCTGGGGGTAAGTCCTGCATCCCACAGTGCTGGGGTAAGTCCTGTATCCCTCAGTGCTGGGGTAAGTCTTGCATCCCTCAATGCTGGGGGTAAATCCTTCATCCCTCAGTGCTGGGGGTAAGTCCTGCCTCCCTCAGTGCTGGGGGTAAGTCCTGCATCCCACAATGCTGGGGCAAGTCCTGCATCCCTCAGTGCTGGGGGTAAGTCCTGCATCCCACAGTGCTGGGGTAAGTCCTGCATCCCTCAGTGCTGGGGGAAAGTCTTGCATCCCTCAGTGCTGGGGGTAAGTCCTACATCCCTCAGTGCTGGGGGTAAGTCCTACATCCCTCAGTGCTGGGGGTAAGTCTTGCATCCCTCAGTGCTGGGGGTAATTCTTGCATCCCTCAATGCTGGTGGTAAGTCCTGCATCCCTCAGTGCTGGGGGTAAGTCTTGCATCCCTCAATGCTGGTGGTAAGTCCTGCATCGATCAGTGCTTGGGGTAAATCCTGCATCCCTCAGTGCTGGGGGGTAAGTACTGCATCCCTCAGTGCTGGGGGTAAGTCCTGCATCCCTCAGTGCTGGGGGTACGTCCTGCATCCCTCAGTACTGGGGGTAAGTCCTGCATCCCTCAGTGCTGGGGGTAAATCCTTCATTCCTCAGTGCTGGGGGTAAGTCCTGCATCCCTCAGTGCTGGGGGTAAGTCCTGCATCCCACAGTGCTGGGGTAAGTCCTGCATCCCTCAGTGCTGGGGGTAAGTCCTGCATCCCTCAGTGCTGGGGGTAAGTCCTGCCTCCCTCAGTGCTGGGGGTAAGTCCTGGCTCCCTCAGTGCTGGGGGTAAGTCCTGCCTCCCTCAGTGCTGGGGGTAAGTCCTGCGTCCCACAGTGCTGGGGTAAGTCCTGCATCCCTCAGTGCTGGGGGTAAGTCCTGCATCCCACAGTGCTGGGGTAAGTCCTGCATCCCTCAGTGCTGGGGGTAAATCCTGCATCCCTCAGTGCTGGGGTAAGTCCTGCATCCCTCAGTTCTGGGGTAAATCCTACATCCCTCAGTGCTGGGGATAAGTTCTGCATCCCTCAGTGCTGGGGGTAAATCCTGCATCCCTCAGTGCTGGGGGTAAGTCCTGCATCCCTCAGTGTTGGGGGGTAAGTCCTGCATCCCTCAGTGCTGAGGATAAGTCCTGCATCCCTCAGTGCTGGGGATAAGTCCTGCATCCCTCAGTGCTGGGGATAAGTCCTGCATCCCTCAGTGCTGGGGATAAGTCCTGCATCCCTCAGTGCTGGGGATAAGTCCTGCATCCCTCAGTGCTGGGGGTAAGTCCTGCATCCCTCAGTGCGGGGGGTAAGTCCTGCATCCCTCAGTGCTGGGGGTAAGTCCTGCATCCCTCAGTGCTGGGGATAAGTCCTGCATCCCTCAGTGCTGGGGGTAAGTCCTGCATCCCTCAGTGCGGGGGGTAAGTCCTGCATCCCTCAGTGCTGGGGGTAAGTCCTGCATCCCTCAGTGCTGGGGATAAGTCCTGCATCCCTCAGTGCTGGGGATAAGTCCTGCATCCCTCAGTGCTGGGGATAAGTCCTGCATCCCTCAGTGCTGGGGATAAGTCCTGCATCCCTCAGTGCTGGGGATAAGTCCTGCATCCCTCAGTGCTGGGGGTAAGTATTAGAACTTCATTCCCAGCACATTGAAAGCATTTACAGTGACAGGCTGCAGCACATGTGTATCCTACATGTGACCAGTGCTGGGACAGGCTGCAGCACATGTGTATCCTACATGTGACCAGTGCTGGGACAGGCTGCAGTACATATGTACCCTTCATGTGACCAGTGCTGGGACAGGCTGCAGTACATGTGTATCCTACATGTGACCAGTGCTGGGACAGGCTGCAGTACATGTGTATCCTACATGTGACCAGTGCTGGGACAGGCTGCAGTACATGTGTCTCCTACATGTGACCAGTGCTGGGACAGGCTGCAGTACATGTGTCTCCTACATGTAACCAGTGCTGGGACAGGCTGCAGTACATGTGTATCCTACATGTAACCAGTGCTGGGACAGGCTGCAGTACATGTAACCAGTGCTGGGACAGGCTGCAGTACATGTGTATCCTACATGTGACCAGTGCTGGGACAGGCTGCAGTACATGTGTATCCTACATGTGACCAGTGCTGGGACAGGCTGCAGTACATGTGTATCCTACATGTGACCAGTGCTGGGACAGGCTGCAGTACATGTGTATCCTACATGTAACCAGTGCTGGGACAGGCTGCAGTACATGTGTATCCTACATGTAACCAGTGCTGGGACAGGCTGCAGTACATGTGTATCCTACATGTAACCAGTGCTGGGACAGGCTGCAGTACATGTGTATCCTACATGTAACCAGTGCTGGGACAGGCTGCAGTACATGTGTATCCTACATGTAACCAGTGCTGGGACAGGCTGCAGTACATGTGTATCCTACATGTAACCAGTGCTGGGACAGGCTGCAGTACATGTATCTCCTACATGTGACCAGTGCTGGGACAGGCTGCAGTACATGTGTATCCTACATGTGACCAGTGCTGGGACAGGCTGCAGTACATGTGTATCCTACATGTGACCAGTGCTGGGACAGGCTGCAGTACATGTGTCTCCTACATGTGACCAGTGCTGGGACAGGCTGCAGCACATGTGTATCCTACATGTGACCAGTGCTGGGACAGGCTGCAGCACATGTGTATCCTACATGTGACCAGTGCTGGGACAGGCTGCAGTACATGTGTCTCCTACATGTGACCAGTGCTGGGACAGGCTGCAGTACATGTGTATCCTACATGTAACCAGTGCTGGGACAGGCTGCAGTACATGTGTATCCTACATGTAACCAGTGCTGGGACAGGCTGCAGTACATGTAACCAGTGCTGGGACAGGCTGCAGTACATGTGTATCCTACATGTAACCAGTGCTGGGACAGGCTGCAGTACATGTGTATCCTACATGTGACCAGTGCTGGGACAGGCTGCAGTACATGTGTATCCTACATGTGACCAGTGCTGGGACAGGCTGCAGTACATGTGTATCCTACATGTAACCAGTGCTGGGACAGGCTGCAGTACATGTGTATCCTACATGTAACCAGTGCTGGGACAGGCTGCAGTACATGTGTATCCTACATGTAACCAGTGCTGGGACAGGCTGCAGTACATGTGTACCCTTCATGTAACCAGTGCTGGGACAGGCTGCAGTACATGTAACCAGTGCTGGGACAGAGGGTACAGCACTACAGCACAGATACACCATTACACTGACGTGTGGGGGGCTGCCCTAAGGGTCAGGCTTGGCAAGGGGGTCACCTTGGCACCTGAGCTGTGAATGAGACCCCATGGCAAATGCCTGGCTGTGAAGGAAAGGGTTAATGTCCTGTAGGTGGGCACTTACCTCTTGATGTAGTTTCTGCCATACAGGATCTGTTGCAGCAAGGTCACCAGAGCAAAAGCACAGATGAAGATGAAGAATAAAGTTCTGTTGCCCAGCAGGTCCCTGCTGGAGGAGGGGTCCGCGTACCCCATGCCCAGGGTACCCCCCAAAATGCCAGGGAGAGGGATTATGCTGTCTCTGAAGCTGCTTATTTATTGCAGGGCTGCAGGGAGGAAGATGCCCTTGTTATTCACAGTGGTGTCAGCATGGCAAGCCCCTCGCCCAGCCCCCCATCCAGAGGACAAGGTGCCCCATTGTGCAGCCTCAGTGGCTCCCTCTCTGCCCTGCGCCCAGGGTAAAGTTTCCAAGAGCCCAGGACGTGGGTAACATGCAAAAGAAGGCTGGTCCCCCTTCCAGCTAGAGGGGTGGCATAGATGCAGGTCTGCCTGTGACTGTCCCTCCTCCTCCCCCCTCCAGTGATCCAGCAGCAGCAGCAGCAGGCTGATGTTCCAGATGACTGGGGAGAGACACGGACTGGCTCCCCCATGTGTGAGGTACAGCAGCATCTCAGAGACGTGACCAGCTTCCTCTATCCCCTGCAATGCTCAGCTGCTGCAGCACGGTGCCCATACACAGAGCAGGCTGCTGCAGCACGGTGCCCATACACAGAGCAGGCTGCTGCAGCACGGTGCCCATAGACAGAGCAGGCTGCTGCAGCACGGTGCCCATAGACAGAGCAGGCTGCTGCAGCACGGTGCCCATACACAGAGCAGGCTGCTGCAGAACTGTGCCCATAGAGCAGGCACTCTGAGATGTGCCGATAGAGCAGGCTGCTGCAAAGTGCCTGCTGCTGCTGCTACATTACCTCTGATGGCTGGGGCTCCCCTGGCTGCACACATCCAAGGTCATACTGTGCATCTGCCCAAGGACACTGCTCCTGCATGGCTCTGCTCCTGCATTACAGCAGTCCCCTGTGCTGGGCAGGCTGCCTCCTCATCTATACAGTATATACAGTATACACACCAGCTCAGGTGCACATGGGAGAGGAGGAACCAGGCATGGTCCCCAGTGCTGCAATTTCATTTAGCAGTATTGTACCTTCTGAGTCTGATACCAGTACAATTAAAGTTCCAGATCAGCGTCATTATTATTACAGTCTATCGGATATATATATACATATATATATATATATATATATATATATATATATAGGTATATGTAGTATAGGCATCCATGGTGTTTATAATCTGGTAAGGGGAGTAAAACGTGAGGCATTAAATCAGAGACAATATAAGAGCAATGCCCAAATGGTGCCATTGGAACGGCGGCACCCCCAGAGAGGGTTAGGGTTAGGCTGCGAGGAGGGGATTGGGATTCTAAACAGCGGAATGCCGCGGTCGGTATTCTGACTGCCGATATCCCGCCCTTCGCCATTACAGCCCCAACCCATTTTAAACATATTTAACATTATTTACGAAAAAAAAAAAAAGGGTCTTGCAATGACGAGGCTGAAGTTAGCTTCTTATTCGGCCAGCTTCTTATTCACTTCTTATTCAAGCTCCAGCTTCTTATTCACTTCTTATTCGAACTCCAGCTTCTTATTCAGATCATTCAGTTTCGCAAGGGTTAATAAGTCTTCTGTCACAAATTTGACACCTGAAATCAACAGAGTAGGGTCCCTTGCATGTGACCCACTTGTATTTTGCCTGGCCCAACACTGTTTTGGGCATGAAATACACTGGCAAAGTGGGCACACACACCATATTTTGCCATTTTGAATAAGTAGCTGTAGTTTTGCAAGGGTTAACTAGTCTTGGGCCACAAATTTGACACCTGAAATCAACAGAGAGTGGTCACTTGCATGTGACCCACTTGTATTTTGCCTGGCCCAACGCTGTTTTGGGCATGAAATACACTGGCAAAGTGGGCACACACACCATATTTTACCATTTTGAATAAGTAGCTGTAGTTTTGCAAGGGTTAACCAGTCTTGGGCCACAAATCTGACAGCTGAAATCAACAGAGGGTGGTCACTTACATGTGACGCAGTTGTATTTTGCTTGGCCCAACGCTGTTTTGGGCATGAAATACACTGGCAAAGTGGGCACACACACCATATTTTGCCATTTTGAATAAGTAGCTGAAGTTTAGCAAGGGTTAACTAGTCTTGGGCCACAAATTTGACCCCCATAAACAACAGAGGGTGGTCACTTACATATGACGCAGTTGTATTTTGCCTGGCCCAACGCTGTTTTGAGCATGAAATATACTGGCAAAGTGGGCACACACCATATTTTACCATTTTGAATAAGTAGCTGTAGTTTTGCAAGGGTTAACCAGTCTTGGGCCACAAATTTGACACCTGAAATCAACAGAGGGTGGTCAGTTACATATGACCCACTTGTATTTTGCTTGGCCCAATGCGGTTTTGGGCATGAAATACACTGCCAAAGTGGGCACAAACACCATTTTATAAATTGCCATTTTGAATAAGTAGCTGTAGTTTTGCAAGGGTTAATTAGTCTTGGGCCACAAATTTGACACCTGAAATCAACAAAGCGTAGTCACTTACATATGACCCACTTGTATTTTGCTTGGCCCAACGCTGTTTTGGGCATGAAATACACTGGCATAGTGGGCACACACACCATATTTTCCATTTTGAATAAGTAGCTGTAGTTTTGCAAGGGTTAACCAGTCTTGGGCCACAAATTTGACACCTGAAATCAACAGAGGGTGGTCAGTTACATATGACCCACTTGTATTTTGTTTGGCCCAACACTGTTTTGGGCATGAAATACACTGGCAAAGCGGGCACACACACCATATTTTCCATTTTGAATAAGTAGCTGTAGTTTTGCAAGGGTTAACCAGTCTTGGGCCACAAATTTGACACCTGAAATCAACAGAGGGTGGTCAGTTACATATGACCCACTTGTATTTTGTTTGGCCCAACACTGTTTTGGGCATGAAATACACTGGCAAAGCGTGCACACACACCCTATTTTCCATTTTGAATAAGTAGCTGTAGTTTTGCAAGGGTTAACCAGTCTTGGGCCACAAATTTGACACCTGAGACTGGAGGAGGCTGCACAGGAGAGAGCTCTTAGGCCCTGGTCCTTTTCTGAAGCCTGCAGTGTTTCCCCTGGGAGCCTCCCAGGGGAGGATGGATCCTCCTGGGGAGGACGATGATGGCGAGTCCCGGGCTGCTGGGCCCGAAGGAGGCCCCGGGATTTCTGGCCTGCATACAGCCATGGAAGTTCCAGCATTGGGAGATTTGGTCAGTGTGGCAGCCCCAGTGATTGTGGACCCTGTGAAGAAACAGGATCCCCAACTGGTGACCCCCAAACCACGGGACTCTGGCTCTCCAGGTGAGGAAAACCGGGGGGGTGATATGGCGAAGGTACCTGCCTGTGGTGAAGCGGGGGATGCTGTGGTCTTTGATAGCAGCTCAGAATCCTCTGTGGATGAATATG
This sequence comes from Pseudophryne corroboree, assembly GCF_028390025.1. Taxonomy (NCBI): domain Eukaryota; kingdom Metazoa; phylum Chordata; class Amphibia; order Anura; family Myobatrachidae; genus Pseudophryne; species Pseudophryne corroboree. The sequence goes on along the minus strand of NC_086444.1, from coordinate 40,375,044 downwards.
TGAATATGAGCCTGGAAGAGTTAAAAATGGAGCAGTCTCGTTTAACCTCTCGTCTTTCCCTCAAGAGAAGGAAACGAAATACTTGTAGCAGTCGTGAGAGAGCTCTCCTAAAGGATGAGATATGGGAGCTAAGTACTAGCCTGGCTGCAGTAAAGGAAAGAATGAAAGTGTTATGTAATCTGGCTCTTTCTCAGGAGAAAGAAGTATTGATAAAGTCCTTACCTGAGCAGGATTGTGGGGGCAGTAGCAGGTCGGTCCCAGCAGTTTCAGTGGCTGCGTCGGCATTGTGTCGTCAGGTTCTGTCTCAAGGGAAAAAGGAGTTGCAGGAATCTCTGCCTGAACAGGATGGCGGTGGCGGCCTGGTCCTGGCAAGTTCAGTAGCGGCATCAGAGCCTCCAGTGGAGTGTATGGAGGTGGGAGTCCAGCCTATGGAGAAGGAAGTGGCTGTCGGGAGCTGTGATGGAAGTGATTTTTCTAAGATCGTGCATGATGCTGCAGATATCGTGGAAAGGTCAATGATGGCAGTATCTGGTGGCTTCCAAACGGGGGAGGCGTCTCTCCTGGAGGGAGTGCTGGGTGGTGACGGTGCGGGGGGCGTGGCGGTTGCTGGGGTCTTGGCGGATGCTGGGACTCTTGTGACTGTCACTGCTCCCTGTGGACTTGTCCCCGAAACGCTCGCCTCTAAAGTTGCAAGTGTGGGTGCGGCGCGGGCCGTGGTTGATGCTGAGGCTGGCCATCCCTGTAAGCCTGCGGTGGCTGGCTCTGGCTTAGTCGCCGTGGTGGCTGAGGGAGGCGGGGCCAAAGACGCATCAGGTATGACATCGCAGGTGACATCATTACCCACATCGATGGGTGTTTCAAAGTATGAAGCCATGCCGAAAGAGGGGCAGAGATTGGCTCAAGGACTGCCAGCTGTAGATAAGAGCAAATTAACCCCTGAAGAATTTATGTTAGTAGAAACTGTATATGGTAACATGGATATGCCGGTAAGGGCTCTAGCAGCTGTGAATTTGTTTCAGGCGAACCAGGTCAGGATGACTGGTGGGGTGGGGAATGTGGGAATAGGGGCTTGTAGTGGTCTGGCACCTGAAGGGCTCCCTGTAACTCCCTCTGAGGTTAGGCCAGGTGCTGGTTCATATGCTAATTCTTTGGCTGCTCCTGGTCGGCCGAGTGCTGGTCCTCAGTTCGGGGTGAGTGGGGGTCAGCCCATAAAAAGAAGAAATGTGGTACAGTTCAAATGGGTAGGGGATGGGGAGGCTCCTTCAAAGTCGGAGTTCTTAGGTATAATCTTCTCACTGGGGTTTGAGGCTGCAGATCTTTTTGCATGCATTCACCCAGTGAGAACTCCAGATTTCGACCTGAGCTTCCTCTCCCTGAATGGCCTGCAGGCCTTTGGCTCACGTTGGGAGAAAAACAAGATGAAGGAACCATATTGTTTTTTCAAATCCCATACCATCACGAGGCAGGACAGGGTTAAGATCACTGTGTTGGTGCGTAACGAATCACTGCCCCCTGCTGATATTATATATTGGTTGTCTAGGTCTTGTACAGTACTCTCTCCTTTGGTAAAGTTTGATCATACAAGGGGGGTCTGGGGTGGTGCCTATTCGGCCTTTGTGAGGTTACACCAGGTAGGGGCTGAGACTAGACACATACCTTCCGCCGCTTACATTGGCCGTGATCGACTCCAGTGTTTTTACCCTGGGCAACCCAGAACCTGTCATAAGTGTGGTGACTTCCGTCACCTCAGTAGCGATTGTGGGGTGATTAAATGTGCTTTGTGTGGCCAGTTGGGGCATGGGTCCCGGGAATGCAGCAAGGTCAGGTGTAATCTTTGCGGTACAGTTGGTCATCCCTACAGTCGATGCCCTAAGGCTTCGCATAATTATAGTGCAGGGGTGGAAGAAGTGGTGCCGGAGGTTGGTCCTGGTCGAGAAAGTAGCGTACCGGTTACTGTGCAGCATCAGGACATCTCGAAGAGAATAGAAGATGGTGGGAAAGAGAAGGTTCAGCCTGAAAAGGGGGAGGCATCCTTTCAGATCGTCAATAAAGGGAGGAGGAGGAAGCCTAAAAAAAAGGAGGCAGATTTTATTTGCTCAAATAGGTTCGATGTCCTGTCTTCTTCTGATGATGAAGAAGAGGGGGAGGTGGTCATGGTTGGGGGCAAAGAATTAGTTTTTGTCCCAAATGTCTCAAAAAATAGAAAGCCAAAGCAGGCCTCTAAGCTGTCAGTTGCTGGGAAGGAGGTTGTAGCTAAGGATAAACAGGGAAAAATGGGACAAGGTAAAGCCCAAAGCAAAACTAAGCACTTGGAAAGAAATGGTTCTCAGGGGGAGCTGGAGTGGGACCCTGTGGGGATTCAGTTGAGCCAGGCTGTAGGATCCCTGTTAGACGTGGTTGAAGTAGCTCAGTGTCCAGAAGGGGAAGTCCCTCATTCTTCAGATGAGGTGTTGGTGGTTGATGAAACTCCTGGGTCCCCTGGTGTGGGTGGTCCCGGAGGCGGCTCCTTTATTAGTACCCCAAAGGCTCCTGATCCGGATCCTCCCCCGGACGAGGTGGTAAAGGTGGAGGGGTGTGTTGTTGGGGAGGGGATTGGTAGGAAGGGGTCCGAGAGTCTACTTAGTGAGACTGTGGTCCCTGTTGCTGATAGTGTGAGTGAGGAGGAGGGGGAGGAGGAAGAGATCTCCCTGTCTGATGAGGATGCTATCCCTTTTGGGGTGGCATGTAAAAGAGTTGGATCCTCGGATGAGGACTCTAAAAGACAAGCAAAGAAAAAGTGAATGGGATCCTACTTCTATAGTCCAAGAAACATGGATCCCCAACCTATGCGATGTGCCACCATTAATGTGGCTTCCGTGTTTTCCGAACGTGCTCGTTTCTTGGCCTTTGATTTTTTCAACACGGTTGATGTTGATTTTTTATTTTTGCAGGAGACCAGGATAGGTGACCTGGCCACACTTCATCGGGCCAAGGGTCAGTGGAGGCGTGGGCCTTCCTTCTGGTCTCTTGCGGCCGAGCCGTACGGTGGGTTGGCAGTGCTTTTTACTGATATGGTAAACGTGCACAGGATTATAGAATTACAGGTAGGTAGGTGCATGGTTTTGGATGTCAACCTGAGAGGACATGACCTGAGATTAATAAACATCTATGGGCCCCAAACAGCTTGGGACAGGAAATGTCTTTTCAGGGAGATAAAACCGTTTCTCTTTACGGCCCGGCAGATCATCTTTGGTGGTGATTTTAACACCGTTATTAGGCCAAAAGATAGGGGAGTCACAAAGATGACCCTGGGCTATGATTCCAATTTTTTAGTTAGCATGATTAGAGAGGCTGGTCTGGTCGATGTGCATGTTCGCCATTTCCCAGACCTCACTGGTTTCACCTATCATTGTGGTAGCCGTAGTTCTAGGATAGATAGGTTTTTTGTTAAGGAGTCCTCGAAAACTTTGCCTCCTGAGACAAAGCCAGTAGAGTTCTCCGACCACGTTTTTCTGTGTGTTGCTTTGAACGTCTCAGAAACCCCTCAGAAAGGGCGGGGCCTTTGGCGTTTGAATTCTGGGCTCCTGAAGGAGGAGGGAGTTAGACAGTCCTTTAGAGACTTTTTTCAACTGCAGGAAACACTTCTGGAGGCTGGTTGGAGTAGATCTGAGTGGTGGGAGGAGTGTAAAAAGAGGACTCAAAGGTTTTTTCAAAGGCTGGTAGCCAGGAGAAACTTGACAAAAAGATGTATCTACCAGAGCCTGAGAAAGGAACTAGATTTCTTGATCTCTGGGCGTGGGGATTGTGGGGAAATCTCCCGGGTGAAGGCTCAGATGAGAGAATATCAGTATGATCGTCTGGCTTCTTTGATTTTGGAGAGGGATTATGGAAAATACCACTCGCCTGATCCCTACCAGAGTTGCAGAAAATCAGTTGATTTGAGGGAGGTCCAGGGCCTGTTTGATGACCAGGGTACTCTTCATGGAGACAGGGAGGGTATTTTGGGAGTCATCAGGTCTTATTACTCCGACCTTTTGTCTGAGCAGCCACTCATTAGAGGATGGATCGGTTCCTGGGGGAGACACCTGGGCTTGAGCAGCTTGATCCTTCTTTTGACTCTTTGGGGAATGATGTGACAGTGGAGGAGGTCAAGAAGGCTATAGACGGTTTGTCTATAAAAAAATCTCCAGGCCCAGATGGGTTAACATCTGAATTTTTTAAAGTTTTCTCAGACATCTTGGCTCCTCATCTTGTAGAGGTATTTAATGAAAGCCTGGGTGAGGGAGTGCTCCCTCCCTCTATGAGATCCTCTGCTCTCATATTATTGTCTAAGGGTAAGGACCCAGCCCGTATTGAGAATTGGCGCCCCATCGCTCTTCTCAATACGGACAGAAAGATTCTGGCAAAGGTACTCTTTAATCGGCTGATGGAAGTTTCCGGGCTGTTACTTTCCCCGTCTCAGCATTGCACTGTAAAGGGTCGAAGCACCTTTAGTGCTGTCCTTGGCATCCGGGAGGCCGTAGAGCAATGTCGTGCTGAAAAATGGGGTAAGTATTTGCTGGCATTGGACCAGTCCAAGGCTTTTGACCGGGTTAATCATCAGTACCTGTGGGCTGTGCTGGAAAGGTATGGTCTTCCAGTAAGGGTGGTAGATTGGCTACGTGTCATTTACAATCAGGCTGAGAGCTTCCCGCTTGTCAATGGTTGGGTTGGGCCCACATTTTCGGTTGACTCGGGTGTCCGTCAGGGGTGTCCCCTGAGCCCCCTTCTGTACGTATTCGCAATTGACCCATTTGTGCGGAGGATTGAGTGCAGTACTGTTGCAGGGGTGCAGCTGGGCCCTGGGCTACCACTGAGGGTGGCGGCCTACGCGGATGACGTTACTGTGGTCGTGTCGTCTGTGGCAGAGGCGCGTGACATGGAACGTCTTATCTGCGAGTATTCTGAGGCTTCGTGCTCCAGGATCAATCAGGACAAGTGTGAAGCTTTCTGGATGGGGGAGGAAGGTGACGAGTTTGCCCTTCCGGATAGTCTCCCCCGCGCCAGTCCAGAGATAAAAGTTCTAGGTATTAAATTTGGCCGTGGTGATTATGCCACTCAAAATTGGGATAAGAGGCTGGAAGATGCTACTAGAAAGGTGCAGTCCTGGAGAAGGTGGCAGCTCTCTCTCAGGGAAAGGGTTGATTTATGCAAAACCTACTTGGTTCCGCTTTTCTTGTATGTCAGTTATGTGTGCTTTTTGCCACAATCTTTGTGGACCAAGATGTATTCTTTATTCTTCCTGATGTTATGGGGGAATAGAATGAATCTGGTCAAGAGAGGGATCACCTACAGATCGAGGGAACAAGGGGGGCTGTGTATGGTCAACCCTGTAGTGTTTTTCGCTACAACTTTTTTAAAGCTAAATCTAGGGAGTTTGTTTCTAGAAACTCCCCCTCGATGGGTAGAAAGTTTTAGGGCTTGGGTGTCTCCCTTCCTCGGGTTATGGATGGATGGTGGCCGAGTAAAAACCCTTGGAGTCCGGCATGGCTACCTCCCGATCTACGTTATACTGTGCTTGAAGATGACAAGGCTTTGGGGGCTGGAGGTGGGTGAAGTCAAAAACTTCTCTAGAAGGGAGTTGGAGAGAAGAATTTTACAGACTCACTTCTATGCTCCGCTGTCATTAAGGGACTGCCCGGGCAGTGTCTGCTCAGATGGGTTGTCTCTGATTAATTCTCAGAGAATCCCACTGAAGTTCAGAGATATTGCCTGGCTTTCCTTCCAAGGGAGACTTTATGTGCGGGGTAATCTCAAGTGCCGAAGTGCCGATGATCGTGGTTGCCCACGTGAGGAATGTCTAGGGGAGGAGGAGACAATGGACCACTTCCTCCTTGAGTGTCCCTTCAATATAAAGGTTTGTAAAGCGGTTTCAAGGGCCTTACGCATCCCGTGCCTTTCGGGGCATAGTTACCCTGAGTGGGTTTATGGGACGTTCAAAGGGTATAAAGGATATGATTTAACCACAATTTTTTTAGTTAGTTTAGCAGTTAGGTTTCACACATGGGGTGCACGGTGTCAGGTTTCCCTCAGAGCAAAGGTCCTCCCCTGTGAAGTGGTGGTGGGAAATATTCTACACGAGATTAGGGGGATGATGGATATGGACAGGAGGAGGTTGGATGCTGTCGAGTGGTCCAGGCTCTGGCGCCACTTGAAACCCCCTTGAGTGGGTAGCAGAAATCCTTTTCTTGTTCATCTTTTGGCTTTCTGTTCTTCACCTCCCCGTAGATTTTCTTTTTCTGGTTCTTTTGTTGAGTCGGTTTACATGTGGCTAAAAGGTTTCATTAATTTTTTCATTGCTTCTGGTTATGATGTGTATTGTTTGTATAGAAGGTTGGTTTTGTCTAGATGATATATGTGAAGCTGTACTGGCAGTATGTGCAGCCATACAAGCTTTGTTGATTTCTGTTTGGTTGGCTAGACAACAATTCAGTGTATACTGTGTGTCTTGTTTTATGAATTTTACCATATTTATATAATATATGTTGCAATTTTCTTAATAAAAAGATACCCACTTGTATTTTGTTTGGCCCAACACTGTTTTGGGCATGAAATACACTGGCAAAGCGGGCACACACACCATATTTTCCATTTTGAATAAGTAGCTGTAGTTTTGCAAGGGTTAACCAGTCTTGGGCCACAAATTTGACACCTGAAATCAACAGAGGGTGGTCAGTTACATATGACCCACTTGTATTTTGCTTGGCCCAATGCGGTTTTGGGCATGAAATACACTGGCAAAGTGGGCACAAACACCATTTTATAAATTGCCATTTTGAATAAGTAGCTGTAGTTTTGCAAGGGTTAATTAGTCTTGGGCCACAAATTTGACCCCTGAAATCAACAGAGAGTGGTCACTTGCATGTGACCCACTTGTATTTTGCCTGGCCCAACGCTGTTTTGGGCATGAAATACACTGGCATAGTGGGCACACACACCATATTTTCCATTTTGAATAAGTAGCTGTAGTTTTGCAAGGGTTAACTAGTCTTGGGCCACAAATTTGACACCTGAAATCAACAGAGGGTGGTCAGTTACATATGACCCACTTGTATTTTGTTTGGCCCAACACTGTTTTGGGCATGAAATACACTGGCAAAGCGTGCACACACACCCTATTTTCCATTTTGAATAAGTAGCTGTAGTTTTGCAAGGGTTAACCAGTCTTGGGCCACAAATTTGACACCTGAAATCAACAGAGGGTGGTCACTTACATATGACCCACTTGTATTTTGCTTGGCCCAATGCGGTTTTGGGCATGAAATACACTGGCAAAGTGGGCACAAACACCATTTTATAAATTGCCATTTTGAATAAGTAGCTGTAGTTTTGCAAGGGTTAATTAGTCTTGGGCCACAAATTTGACCCCTGAAATCAACAGAGAGTGGTCACTTGCATGTGACCCACTTGTATTTTGCCTGGCCCAACGCTGTTTTGGGCATGAAATACACTGGCATAGTGGGCACACACACCATATTTTCCATTTTGAATAAGTAGCTGTAGTTTTGCAAGGGTTAACTAGTCTTGGGCCACAAATTTGACACCTGAAATCAACAGAGGGTGGTCAGTTACATATGACCCACTTGTATTTTGTTTGGCCCAACACTGTTTTGGGCATGAAATACACTGGCAAAGCGTGCACACACACCCTATTTTCCATTTTGAATAAGTAGCTGTAGTTTTGCAAGGGTTAACCAGTCTTGGGACACAAATTTGACCCCTGAAATCAACAGAGAGTGGTCACTTGCATGTGACCCACTTGTATTTTGCCTGGCCCAACGCTGTTTTGGGCATGAAATACACTGGCATAGTGGGCACACACACCATATTTTCCATTTTGAATAAGTAGCTGTAGTTTTGCAAGGGTTAACCAGTCTTGGGCCACAAATTTGACACCTGAAATCAACAGAGGGTGGTCAGTTACATATGACCCACTTGTATTTTGCTTGGCCCAATGCGGTTTTGGGCATGAAATACACTGGCAAAGTGGGCACAAACACCATTTTATAAATTGCCATTTTGAATAAGTAGCTGTAGTTTTGCAAGGGTTAATTAGTCTTGGGCCACAAATTTGACCCCTGAAATCAACAGAGAGTGGTCACTTGCATGTGACCCACTTGTATTTTGCCTGGCCCAACGCTGTTTTGGGCATGAAATACACTGGCATAGTGGGCACACACACCATATTTTCCATTTTGAATAAGTAGCTGTAGTTTTACAAGGGTTAACCAGTCTTGGGCCACAAATTTGACACCTGAAATCAACAGAGGGTGGTCAGTTACATATGACCCACTTGTATTTTGCTTGGCCCAATGCGGTTTTGGGCATGAAGTACACTGGCAAAGTGGGCACAAACACCATTTTATAAATTGCCATTTTGAATAAGTAGCTGTAGTTTTGCAAGGGTTAATTAGTCTTGGGCCACAAATTTGACACCTGAAATCAACAAAGCGTAGTCACTTACATATGACCCACTTGTATTTTGCTTGGCCCAACGCTGTTTTGGGCATGAAATACACTGGCAAAGTGTGCCCACACACCATATTTTACCATTTTGAATAAGTAGCTATAGTTTTGCAAGAGTTAACTAGTCTTGGGACACAATTGTGAGACCTGCAATCAACAGAATGTGGTCACTTACATATCACCCACTTGTATTCTGCTTGGCCCAACATTGATTTGTGAATGAATTACGCTGGGAAAGTAGGCACAACCACCATATTATGATTTACCATTTTGAATATGTAGCTGTAGTTTTGCAAGGGTTAACTAGTCTTGGGCGACATATTTGATACCAGAAATCAAGGGTTAGATTAGCTCCTTATCGCACAGGGGAGTCATAGAGAGTCTATGTTGCGTTAAAGTTGTCTGAAGTCAGCTCTTATCCTTGCTTGAAGGAAGCTATACTCAGCAGGATTGGGGTGACGGGTCCCAGCAAAGCCCAAGAATATTATGAGTTGCAGCTGAACCCATCTGAGCCTCCAGTGGTCAAACTGGCATAATTGGCCAAACTGAGTAAAACCTGGTTACAGATAAAAACTCTTCTCAGTGGGTAGTGGAAGTGATGGCTCTAGACCAGGCTATACGGGTATCAGACCGTGGTGTAAAACACTGGGCCTTTGCAGGCTGACCCCAGACAATTGAGGAGCTAGCAGTGGTGATTGAGAGGTACCTGACCCTGGGAAATTTTAATAAAGCCAAGCAAGGGTTACAGCCAGTACATAAGCCCAATACCCAGATCCCCATTGTTAAACCAAACAGCCCGTCTCCAGTCATATGTTTTGAGTGCAGAGAGCCCAGTCATGCACAGCGGTACTTCCTAAAGCAGGGTGAGCTAGTGGATTGCAGCTCAGGGAAAACAGTACAACCTGTATTCAGTATGGCGCCTGGAATTATTTCCCCAGCTGAAACTACCATTTCATCTGATGGTACAGATTGAAGGCTGGGATATCTGGGCCTTGGTTGATACTGGCAATGAATTATCTATCATCTCTGCTAACCTGGTTCTTCCCGGGTCTGGCCAGGTTGTGCTTCTGGTAAAGATGCTATGTATACTTGGTGACATAGAAGAATGCCCATGAGTGCACCTGCCGGTGGTGATTAAAGTAAGACCAGTAAAAATGGTAGTCACAGTAGCTTCCAAACCTCTTTATCCACTAATCCTGGGCCAGGACTTCCCACTGTTGCAGGAGTTTGTTACCTGGCATGACATTGGCAGACAGACAAAGGTTAAGCTGTCGCAGGGGCCAAGATCTACTGGAAGCCAAGGTTGTATGACTGTAAACCCCTCTCTTGCCAGTGAGATTGAGACACATTAGTCCCCCATTTGTGAAAGAGTGTCTTTGCAGGACTTTAGGCGAGATCAACATAACGATGGCAACTTGTCTAATACTTTTTAAAATGTGGTAGTGGTAAATGGTAAGGTAAACTCTGCTTTACCACCTGGAGGTGTACCTTACTTTATGTGAAAAACATTTTTTTTTTACCTTGTAACTTATTTGCAAGGTAAAAGGGTAGACCAGTTGCTGATTCCCCGAAAACACGAGCAGCTGGTACTGAGGGCGGCTCACATGCATTTATGGGGTGGCCATTTAGGGGAGAGGAAAACTCTCCAGCTATGTTTCTCCTGGCCAGGCATTCATGCTGCAGTAAAAGAATATTGTCAGGAATGCCCAGTGTACTAAAAGAATGCACCCCAGACAGAATTTAGGGCGACCTTGGTTTTCCTGACTATAATTTCCATGCCTATTCAGCCAATTTTTATAGATCTGATAGGGCCAGTAGAAAAATCGGATCATGGGCATCAGTATATATTGGTGACGGTGGACTACTCCACCGGGTACCCGGAGGCCATACCACTATGTAACATGAAATCTAGCACTATTGTCCAGGAGTTCTTGATGCTGTATACCCGTCTAGGAATACCAATAGAGGTCCTGACCGACTAAGGTACCCCTTTTGTGTCTAAATTAATGAAATACCTGTGTCGCCTGTTAAAGGTGGATAGAATTACCATTTCGGTTTACCACCCGCAGACAGACGGCTTGGTTGAATGCTTTAACAGAACCCTTATGCAGATGATGAAAAGGGCAGTGTCACAGGAGAAGCGAGATTAGGACCTACTCTTACCTTAGCTAATGTTGGCAGTTTGAGAGGTACCCCAAGCCTCTTTTTTTATTATTATTATTATTATTATTATTATTATCCTTTATTTATATAGAGACTTTATATAGAGACTGTATGGGGTTTAGACCCTTCAAACTCCTCTATGGTAGACAACGCAGAGGGATACTAGATCTATTAAAAGATGGGTGGGAGCAGCAATTGTCCCAAGGGGATGCGGTTAAGATCCCGCCGGACGGAATCCCGGCGGTTGAAATACTGACGCCGGAACCCCGACCGGCACAATCCCGACATATTCTGCCTCCGTGGGTGTCCACGACACCCATAGAGGGAGAATATAAAAGTGTGCTGAGCATAGCAAAGCACCGTGCCTGCAGCGTGGCGAGCAAAGCGAGCCCACAATGGGCTGCGTTCTGCTCGCCACCCCTGTCGGGATTGTGTGGTCGAAATTCCGGCGTCAGTATTTCGACCGCCGGGATCCCATCCTGCGGGATTTAGTACTGATCCCGTCCCAAGAGCCTAACATCGTTCAGTTTGTGTCCCAATTATATGGCTGTCTAAGGCAAATTGCGCCACTTCTGACCAAGCATATGGCAAGAGCTCAACAGGATCAAAAACGCAGTCATGGCGTTACTGCTGTCAACCGGACTCTCAATAGGGGCAACAAGGTACTGATACTTGTGTCTAGGTACGGCAGGAAGGTAGAAGGAAAGAGGTAAAAGTCTACCATGTGAATTTGTTGAAGCCTTGGAAAGTGCCAGTCATCCCTCTTTAGTGGCCATGAAAACCCCAGAATGTCTGGTGCCTACTGAAGTAACTGAGTCCTAGCCAGAAACAAGAAGTGGTAAACTTAGTAGCACAGTACCAGGTTGTGTTCTCTGCCCTCCTGGGGAAAACTCAAATCATACAGCATGACAATGTTACTCCACCCAGGGGGGTGATAAAACAAAGGCAATATTGTATATCTGAGGCCCAACAGGCAGCAGTAAAACGGGAACTGGAAGTGATGCGGCGCTTGGGGGTCACAGAGTAGTCAAACAGTGAATGGAATAATCCCATTTTTTTTTAGAGCCCAAGCTTTTTGGAGCTTTGAGATTCTGTAATGACTTCAGAAAGTTAAATAAAGTTCCTCGGTTTGATTCCTATCCTATGCCCCGGGTTTATGAACTTAGCAATAAGCCTGTATCTAACTACGCTAGATTTACTGAAGGGGTACTGGCAAATTCCTCTGATGGAAGCTGCCAAAGCAACAACAGCCTTCTCTACCACAGTGGGTTTGTTCCAGTCGCACCTTCCAAAGGTGGATGCAGTGTTACAGTCTCTACAGGCACAAGGGTTCACAGCTAACCTGGAGAAGTGTGCCATCATATCTGTGGAGGCAAAGTATCTGGGGTATATTGTATGCCAAGGGTAAGTTAAACCTCAACCTGGCAAGGTGGAAGCAGTCTTCACATGGCCTAAGCTAAAATGTATGTCGCAACTCAGGATATTCTTTGGTCTGGTGGGCTATTATCGTAGGTTCAGGGGTGGAACTTGCAGCGGTGCAACCGGCAGGGCCCCTCCACGATGAAGGGGCCCACAGCCGGAGGCACTACAATGAGTGAGACTGACTCATTACATGCCACCTGCCGGCGCGCTGCAAGCCGCCGCTTCCCCTTAACAGAATGAGGCTGAGCTGCAGTCTGGCCAGAGGGGGAGGAGGATGCAGTGGAGGAGTCTGGAGAAGGAGAAGGGGCCATCTTCCCCTCTCATTCACGGGCAGCCCAGCTGTTTCTTTTTGCTACCGGAGCCGGAGCATCACGTGACCATGCGGCTAAACTGTAGAGTTAGTGCAGCAGCATTCCTTGTAAAGGCGGTAAGGCAGCTGTGTGTTTATTTATTTTTATTTTATTATACATTTTTCTAATTGTACATTTCATCCTGCAAACTCAGAATCGCGGACCTCGAAGAGGCGGAGCCTACATTGAGGGGGCGGAGATTGGGAGGTGGTGGTCTCTCTGCAAATAGTAATGGTGACTGTGCAGTGACATATAACATACAGCACAGCATAGAGTGACCCCACTAAGGCAGCCAGGCACAGGGTCATGTGTTGTCACCCAGGGTGCATGTGCTGCTGCTGGCTGCATGATGCATAGTGTGGACATCTGTCTCCATGGGCCTTGTGTATCCTTGTACAAAGGAATTGTCCCATTTTTATACAGTGAGAAGTCTTCTGAGTTTTTGTGGGAGTTGGATACAATTGGCCGACAGTTATCATATTGATATTCATTATGTCGACATAAAGAACTGTCAACAAACAGTCCCTTGTGATATAGCAGTTTCGTACTTTATACCGGTGACAGCAGTGCCTTTTTCTGGATCACATTGCATTGGCGATGTCTCAGCAGTGTTCTGGTGAGTATTTTCCCCATTATCCCTAATCCCTAAACCTTTCCCTAGTAGCTAACCTTAACCTTTACCCCTCCCCACAGCCTAACCCTAGCCACCACCCCAGTGCCTCCCCCCTCCCCCCCAGCAGCCTAACCCTAAAACTTTACCGTAGTGCCTACTATATTGGCGTTATGTGTAAAAGAAGCTCTACTGTGTGGCGTAATGTGTATAAGGAGCTCTACTGTGTGGCTTAACCTGTATAAGGGGTATTACTGTGTGGTGTAACGTCTATAAGAAGCACCACTGTGTGGCGTAACGTGTATAAGGAGCACTATTGTGTGGCGTAAAGTGTATAAGGACCATTACAGTGTGTTGTAACGTGTATAAGGAGCTCTACTGTGTTGCGTAACATGTATAAGGAACAGTACTGGGTGGAGTAACGTGTATCAGGAGCACTACTGTGTGGTATAACGTATATTAAGATACTACTGTGTGGTATAACGTATATTAAGATACTACTGTGTGGCGTAACATGTATAAGAGGCACTACTGTGTGTTGTAATGTGTATAAGAACTACTGTGTGGCGTAACGTGTAGAAGGAGCTCTACTATGTGGCGTAATGCGTATAAGAAGCAGTACTGTGTGGCATAACGTGTTTCAGGAGCACTACTGTGTGGCGTAACGTGTAGAAGGAGCTCTACTATGTGGCGTAATGCGTATAAGAAGCAATACTGTGTGGCATAACGTGTTTCAGGAGCAGTACTGTGTAGCGTAATGTATATAAGGAGTACTACTGTTCAGTGTAATGTAATGTAAATCAGTGTAATGTAATGAGGTTGCACTACTGTGTGGCATAATTTGAATTGGTGGTACTATTGTGTGCCCACACCCCTTTTCAATGAGACCATGCCCTATTTTTTGACACACGTTTTGGATCTTGGGCGGGCTGGGGCAACGCATTTTGTTGCACCTCGGCCCACTATGGTCTTGTTCCGCCACTGCGTAGGTGCATGCGCGAATTTGCCACAGGGCAGCATCATTCACTGAATGTCTGAGGAAACAGTCCCCAGACAAGATCTAATCACAGATGTGCTAAATGTAGCACATCTACAATCATGTACTCTGACATGCGGGTGGATGCCCAGCACAGGGCTGGTCCGCCCTGCATGACTGGCCCTAGCCCCCCCCCCATCCCCCTCGCACAGGTACAAAACCATTGCACGGTGTCGATGATTTTGTACCTGATGAGTAACTCCCTGCAAACGAAGCTCCTGCACGCTGGCAGTCCGCTACTCGCCACATCCCGGGTCGCAGAGTCTGTGTGTAACACCACGCAGCTGCCTCGGGCCACCCCCCAACGGTCCAGACAGGCCTCCGTTGTCCGGACTGTGGTTCTAAAGCCGGTGGCATGCCCCTTCCCACCACATGACCGCCTCTGCCTGTCAATCAGGCAGAGGCGATCGAAGCCCTGAGATGCTGATAGAATCTCACTGGGCTCCCGGATTGCGCACTCCACAAAGTAATTCAGACTGTGATCGTTGCCGCTGCAGTGATGCAGTCTGAATTACCCCCTAGGCCCGCAGAGACTACATTGCAGAATTTAAGAAAAGCTTTATGCGCAGAGACTGTATTGCAGGCTCCTGATTCCAGGTGTCAAATTTGTGGCCCAAGACTAGTTAATCCTTGCAAAACTACAGCTACTTATTCAAAATAGCAATTTATAAAATGGTGTTTATGCCCACTTTGCCAGTGTATTTCATGCCCAAAACAGCGTTGGGCCAAACAAAATACAAATGAGTGATATGTAAGTGACCACCCTCTGTTGATTTCAGGTGTCAAATTTGTGGCCCAAGACTAGTTAACCCTTGCAAAACTACAGCTACTTATTCAAAATGGTAAAATATGGTATGTGTGCCCACTTTGTCAGTATATTTCATGCTCAAAACAGCGTTGGGCCAGGCAAAATACAACTGCGTCATATATAAGTGACCACCCTCTGTTGTTTTTGGGGGTCAAATTTGTGGCCCAAGACTAGTTAACCCTTGCTAAACTACAGCTACTTATTCAAAATGGCAAAATATGGTGTGTGTGCCCACTTTGCCAGTATATTTCATGCCCAAAACAGCGTTGGGCCAAGCAAAATACAACTGCGTCACATGTAAGTGACCACCCTCTGTTGATTTCAGGTGTCAGATTTGTGGCCCAAGACTGGTTAATCCTTGCAAAACTACAGCTACTTATTCAAAATGGTAAAATATGGTATGTGTGCCCACTTTGCCAGTGTATTTCATGCCCAAAACAGCGTTGGGCCAAGCAAAATACAAGTGGGTCATATGTAAGTGACCACCCTCTGTTGATTTCAGGTGTCAAATTTGTGGCCCAAGACTGGTTAACCCTTGCAAAACTACAGCTACTTATTCAAAATGGTAAAATATGGTGTGTGTGCCCACTTTGCCAGTGTATTTCGTGGCCAAAACAGCGTTGGGCCAGGCAAAATACAACTGCGTCATATGTAAGTGACCACCCTCTGTTGTTTTTGGGGGTCAAATTTGTGGCCCAAGACTAGTTAACCCTTGCTAAACTACAGCTACTTATTCAAAATGGCAAAATATGGTGTGTGTGCCCGCTTTGCCAGTGTATTTCATGCCCAAAACAGCGTTGGGCCAAGCAAAATACAACTGCGTCATATGTAAGTGACCACCCTCTGTTGTTTTTGGGGGTCAAATTTGTGGCCCAAGACTAGTTAACCCTTGCTAAACTACAGCTACTTATTCAAAATGGCAAAATATGGTGTGTGTGCCCACTTTGCCAGTGTATTTCATGCCCAAAACAGCGTTGGGCCAAGCAAAATACAAGTGGGTCATATGTAACTGATCACCCTTTGTTGATTTCAGGTGTCAAATTTGTGGCCCAAGACTAGTTAACCCTTGCAAAACTACAGCTACTTATTGAAAATGGCAAAATATGGTGTGTGTGCCCACTTTGCCAGTGTATTTCATGCCCAAAACAGCGTTGGGCCAAGCAAAATACAACTGCGTCATATGTAAGTGACCACCCTCTGTTGTTTTTGGGGGTCAAATTTGTGGCCCAAGACTAGTTAACCCTTGCTAAACTACAGCTACTTATTCAAAATGGCAAAATATGGTGTGTGCCCACTTTGCCAGTATATTTCATGCTCAAAACAGCGTTGGGCCAGGCAAAATACAACTGCGATACATGTAAATGACCACCCTCTGTTGATTTCAGGTGTCAGATTTGTGGCCCAAGACTGGTTAACCCTTGCAAAACTACAGCTACTTATTCAAAATGGTAAAATATGGTGTGTGTGCCCACTTTGCCAGTGTATTTCATGCCCGAAACAGCGTTGGGCCAAACAAAATACAAGTGGGTGATATGTAAGTGACCACCCTCTGCTGATTTCAGGGGTCAAATTTGTGGCCCAAGACTAGTTAACCCTTGCAAAACTACAGCTGCTTATTCAAAATGGCAAAATATGGTGTGTGTGCCCACTTTGCCAGTGTATTGTATGCCCAAAACAGCGTTGGGCCAAGCAAAATACAAGTGGGTCATATGTAAGTGACCACCCTCTGTTGATTTCAGGGGTCAAATTTGTGGCCCAAGACTAGTTAACCCTTGCAAAACTACAGCTACTTATTCAAAATGGCAATTTATAAAATGGTGTCTGTGCCCACTTTGCCAGTGTATTTCATGCCCAAAACAGCGTTGGGCCAAGCAAAATACAAGTGGGTCATATGTAAGTGACCACCCTCTGTTGATTTCAGTTGTCAAATTTGTGGCCCAAGACTGGTTAACCCTTGCAAAACTACAGCTACTTATTCAAAATAGCAAATCATGGTGTGTGTGCCCACTTTGCCAGTGTATTTCATGCCCAAAACAGCGTTGAGCCAGGAAAAATACAAGTGGGTGACATGCAAGTGACCACCCTCTGTTGTTTTTGCGGGTCAAATGTGTGGCCCAAGACTGGTTAACCCTTGCAAAACTACAGCTACTTATTCAAAATGGTAAGATATGGTGTGTGTGCCCACTTTGCCAGTGTACTGTATTTCATGCCCAAAACAGCGTTGGGCCAAGCAAAATACAACTGCGTCATATGTAAGTGACCACCCTCTGTTGATTTCAGGTGTCAGATTTGTGGCCCAAGACTGGTTAACCCTTGCAAAACTACAGCTACTTATTCAAACTGGTAAAATATGGTGTGTGTGCCCACTTTGCCAGTGTATTTCATGCCCAAAACAGCGTTGGGCCAGGCAAAATACAACTGCGTCATATGTAAGTGACCACCCTCTGTTGTTTTTGGGGGTCAAATTTGTGGCCCAAGACTAGTTAACCCTTGCTAAACTACAGCTACTTATTCAAAATGGCAAAATATGGTGTGTGTGCCCACTTTGCCAGTGTATTTCATGCCCAAAACAGCGTTGGGCCAAGCAAAATACAACTGCGTCATATGTAAGTGACCACCCTCTGTTGATTTCAGGTGTCAGATTTGTGGCCCAAGACTGGTTAACCCTTGAAAAACTACAGCTACTTATTCAAAATGGTAAAATATGGTGTGTGTGCCCACTTTGCCAGTGTATTTCATGCCCAAAACAGCGTTGGGCCAAGCAAAATACAACTGCGTCATATGTACGTGACCACCCTCTGTTGTTTTTGGGGGTCAAATTTGTGGCCCAAGACTAGTTAACCCTTGCTAAACTACAGCTACTTATTCAAAATGGCAAAATATGGTGTGTGCCCACTTTGCCAGTATATTTCATGCTCAAAACAGCGTTGGGCCAGGCAAAATACAACTGCGTCATATATAAGTGACCACCCTCTGTTGTTTTTGGGGGTCAAATTTGTGGCCCAAGACTAGTTAACCCTTGCTAAACTACAGCTACTTATTCAAAATGGCAAAATATGGTGTGTGTGCCCACTTTGCCAGTATATTTCATGCCCAAAACAGCGTTGGGCCAAGCAAAATACAACTGCGTCACATGTAAGTGACCACCCTCTGTTGATTTCAGGTGTCAGATTTGTGGCCCAAGACTGGTTAATCCTTGCAAAACTACAGCTACTTATTCAAAATGGTAAAATATGGTGTGTGTGCCCACTTTGCCAGTGTATTTCATGCCCAAAACAGCGTTGGGCCAAGCAAAATACAAGTGGGTCATATGTAAGTGACCACCCTCTGTTGATTTCAGGTGTCAAATTTGTGGCCCAAGACTGGTTAACCCTTGCAAAACTACAGCTACTTATTCAAAATGGTAAAATATGGTGTGTGTGCCCACTTTGCCAGTGTATTTCGTGGCCAAAACAGCGTTGGGCCAGGCAAAATACAACTGCGTCATATGTAAGTGACCACCCTCTGTTGTTTTTGGGGGTCAAATTTGTGGCCCAAGACTAGTTAACCCTTGCTAAACTACAGCTACTTATTCAAAATGGCAAAATATGGTGTGTGTGCCCGCTTTGCCAGTGTATTTCATGCCCAAAACAGCGTTGGGCCAAGCAAAATACAACTGCGTCATATGTAAGTGACCACCCTCTGTTGTTTTTGGGGGTCAAATTTGTGGCCCAAGACTAGTTAACCCTTGCTAAACTACAGCTACTTATTCAAAATGGCAAAATATGGTGTGTGTGCCCACTTTGCCAGTGTATTTCATGCCCAAAACAGCGTTGGGCCAAGCAAAATACAAGTGGGTCATATGTAACTGATCACCCTTTGTTGATTTCAGGTGTCAAATTTGTGGCCCAAGACTAGTTAACCCTTGCAAAACTACAGCTACTTATTGAAAATGGCAAAATATGGTGTGTGTGCCCACTTTGCCAGTGTATTTCATGCCCAAAACAGCGTTGGGCCAAGCAAAATACAACTGCGTCATATGTAAGTGACCACCCTCTGTTGTTTTTGGGGGTCAAATTTGTGGCCCAAGACTAGTTAACCCTTGCTAAACTACAGCTACTTATTCAAAATGGCAAAATATGGTGTGTGCCCACTTTGCCAGTATATTTCATGCTCAAAACAGCGTTGGGCCAGGCAAAATACAACTGCGACACATGTAAATGACCACCCTCTGTTGATTTCAGGTGTCAGATTTGTGGCCCAAGACTGGTTAACCCTTGCAAAACTACAGCTACTTATTCAAAATGGTAAAATATGGTGTGTGTGCCCACTTTGCCAGTGTATTTCATGCCCGAAACAGCGTTGGGCCAAACAAAATACAAGTGGGTGATATGTAAGTGACCACCCTCTGCTGATTTCAGGGGTCAAATTTGTGGCCCAAGACTAGTTAACCCTTGCAAAACTACAGCTGCTTATTCAAAATGGCAAAATATGGTGTGTGTGCCCACTTTGCCAGTGTATTGTATGCCCAAAACAGCGTTGGGCCAAGCAAAATACAAGTGGGTCATATGTAAGTGACCACCCTCTGTTGATTTCAGGGGTCAAATTTGTGGCCCAAGACTAGTTAACCCTTGCAAAACTACAGCTACTTATTCAAAATGGCAATTTATAAAATGGTGTCTGTGCCCACTTTGCCAGTGTATTTCATGCCCAAAACAGCGTTGGGCCAAGCAAAATACAAGTGGGTCATATGTAAGTGACCACCCTCTGTTGATTTCAGTTGTCAAATTTGTGGCCCAAGACTGGTTAACCCTTGCAAAACTACAGCTACTTATTCAAAATAGCAAATCATGGTGTGTGTGCCCACTTTGCCAGTGTATTTCATGCCCAAAACAGCGTTGAGCCAGGAAAAATACAAGTGGGTCACATGCAAGTGACCACCCTCTGTTGTTTTTGCGGGTCAAATGTGTGGCCCAAGACTGGTTAACCCTTGCAAAACTACAGCTACTTATTCAAAATGGTAAGATATGGTGTGTGTGCCCACTTTGCCAGTGTACTGTATTTCATGCCCAAAACAGCGTTGGGCCAAGCAAAATACAACTGCGTCATATGTAAGTGACCACCCTCTGTTGATTTCAGGTGTCAGATTTGTGGCCCAAGACTGGTTAACCCTTGCAAAACTACAGCTACTTATTCAAAATGGTAAAATATGGTGTGTGTGCCCACTTTGCCAGTGTATTTCATGCCCAAAACAGCGTTGGGCCAGGCAAAATACAACTGCGTCATATGTAAGTGACCACCCTCTGTTGTTTTTGGGGGTCAAATTTGTGGCCCAAGACTAGTTAACCCTTGCTAAACTACAGCTACTTATTCAAAATGGCAAAATATGGTGTGTGTGCCCATTTTGCCAGTGTATTTCATGCCCAAAACAGCGTTGGGCCAAGCAAAATGCAACTGCGTCATATGTAAGTGACCACCCTCTGTTGTTTTTGGGGGTCAAATTTGTGGCCCAAGACTAGTTAACCCTTGCTAAACTACAGCTACTTATTCAAAATGGCAAAATATGGTGTGTGTGCCCACTTTGCCAGTATATTTCATGCCCAAAACAGCATTGGGCCAAGCAAAATACAACTGCGTCACATGTAAGTGACCACCCTCTGTTGATTTCAGGTGTCAGATTTGTGGCCCAAGACTGGTTAACCCTTGCAAAACTACAGCTACTTATTCAAAATGGTAAAATATGGTGTGTGTGCCCACTTTGCCAGTGTATTTCATGCCCAAAACAGCGTTGGGCCAGGCAAAATACAAGTGGGTCACATGCAAGTGACCACTCTCTGTTGATTTCAGGTGTCAAATTTGTGGCCCAAGACTAGTTAACCCTTGCAAAACTACAGCTACTTATTCAAAATGGCAAAATATGGTGTGTGTGCCCACTTTGCCAGTGTATTTCATGCCCAAAACAGTGTTGGGCCAGGCAAAATACAAGTGGGTCACATGCAAGGGACCCTACTCTGTTGATTTCAGGTGTCAAATTTGTGACAGAAGACTCATTAACCCTTGCGAAACTGAATGATCTGAATAAGAAGCTGGAGTTCGAATAAGAAGTGAATAAGAAGCTGGAGCTTGAATAAGAAGTGAATAAGAAGCTGGCCGAATAAGAAGCTAACTTCAGCCTCGTCTTGCAATGCCTGTTACATACCCAAAGGCGTCACTTACTGTAAGGACACCCGGTGCGGCACTGGGGAAAGGGGTGGGGCTTCACGGGGAAGGGGGTAAAGCTTCACATGAGGGGCGTGGCTTTGCATCCCGGCCCCCGTTTTTTCATCCCGCCGGGGGTTCGAGAGGTGAGGCTGCCGCCCGGGGAGTGCTGTGGCTGCAGTGCTGGCTCTGACACAGTGACAGGAGCCGAGTGCTGCACGTAATGTAACAGTACAGCACTCAGCTCCTGTCACTGAGCATAAGGGTGAGAGGCCGACTATCTGGTGACCCCTGGCCCCCAGCGAGATTCCCCAATAACTTGAGACCACAACGATCTTGGGCAAACTTGGTCACAGCTTTATTGAAAACACCCCAATACAGAATAAATCGCAGGGCAAGGAAAGAATGAGTGAGCAAGGCTCCTATAACCATGTTCGTAAAAATTGGGTGGAGGTGTGCCCGCCCTAACCGCGTGGGCGCGCCACATCCCGCCCCCCCGTATACCTATGGGTGGAGGTGTGCTCAGCCCAACCTTATGGGCACGCCGCATCCCGCCCCCCCCCCTCCCGCCTACCAGTGTATGTGGGGGCGTTCGGCCCAACCTAGTAGGCATGCAACATCCGCCCCACCTGGGGACCCTGACCCCATGTGCATACCACCTTGAACTGGCACACAGCCCGTGCGAACCAACCGTCCCAAGTCGGAGCCAGGCGTGCGGCCTGGTGAATACGACTGCCCATCTGCCATCCCTTTACGTAACATTCCATACCATGCCTTGCTCACCATTTTCCTCACGCCGCTGCCAAAGACTGTGACAATTTTTTGATCACCGCACTGATCGTATCCACATAACCTTCCCGTTATTAACGCATTACCAAATAACAGCTCTTGCATATACCTCTTATTTAATGTTTTTTTTTGTTGTTTTTTTTTTTAAAACGTGACCTCAACACAAAATGTTAAACACACATCACAATAAATTACCCTTCACCTGCTTACACCGTAATATGGTTCTACGCACAAGAAAGGCTTGGTATAGCCTCCCAGTGGGTTGGGTGGGTGGGCAACCTTTCCCGGACTCCTCTCCCTCCTGCTGCTCCTTAAGAATGCTGCGCCAGCACTGCCCCCTGCCCGCGACCGCGCTGCCCCACTGGCCCGCTGGCTACCCTAGGTGCCAAAACGGGGACGGGCTCACTTGCCCGCCTCCCTGCCTTTCCCGCCGCCAGCCACGCGCCCCCCACCCCCGCGGCCCTCCCCCTTAGCCGGCTCCGGGCGCCATTTTGGCGTCCTTTGCCCCTAGGAGACAGCATTTTGGTGTCACCCCTCGGCGGGTGACACCCGGGTGCAGTCCGCACCCCCCATCACTGCTCCTGGTGACGCCACTGTACATACATACCCACTCCAAATGCAATACCAGGAACCAGCACTACTGTTTGCAGGAAGGAACGTGAGATTCTAGGGCCAAATCACCTGCTGGCTGCTGACCCAGGCAGGGCCCAAAAGAAAAATCACAAATGCCACATTTCAGCCTCAAGAAGCTTAAGATCTCTGTGGCAATGGAGAACCGGCCAACAGGAATTTGGGGGCTACAGCCAGAGGTGGATTAAGACATTGGAGGACTTGGGACACTTAAGACAGGGGGGATCTAAAATCTAGAATTCAAATCATAGCGTCATTCACTAATTTAGACAGGCAGTTTTGTTTTACACTATCTCTACACATGAATGATATATTGGGGGTGATTCAGACCTGATTGCTAGCCTGCTAGAATTGTAGTCCTGCGATCAGATAGTCATCGCCCAAGGGGAATGTATAGTCACCGTGCAAGTGTGCGATCACATGTGTACGCCGAGCAGCTAAAACTCCCTCAGTCAGCGGACAGCTGCAAATCCGTACGCACCTCACTCACCAGTGAATGGTTGTTACCAGTGTGTGCAGTGTGTGCGCAGCCCAGGACTTACTCCTACAGTGAGATGAGAACAGGCTGATCGGGGCCGGAGCTGACGTCACACACCCTCCCTGACAACGCTTGGGCACGCCTGCGTTACCACTCACAAACGGCTTCCTCCTGTCACTCAGCATGCGAATGGCTGTGCGATTAGAATCTGTCGCTGTCCGGCAATGCCCGTTGTTGTTCGCCGTGCATTTCGGTGCATGCGCAGTTAATAGCTGATCGCCCGTTGTGCGAAAACGCACAGCAGCGATCAGGTCTGAATCGGGCCCATTGTTCCTTCATGCGACAAACGCTATATTGGTAGTTCATCAGCAGGTGTGTACAACGATATGTCTGGGAACCACGTCATTCACAGACATATCAGGTCGGCTCTGCTGCACAGCCATTAGCCCCATGTATCTTAAAGACATGTCAGCATGTCTGGCTGTGTGTGTACGGCCAACCCCGCCGAACGTTCCTAGGACTAGGAATGGTGAACCCCGTGGTTTTCTTTATAACAATGTTTTTAAAGATGAATGTTGAAGGTCTCTTTTTAGAGACCCCCCTCGGTGGGTAGCTGGTTTCAGGGAATGGGTGTCCCCTTTCTTTGGAGCTTGGCTAGATTGTGGTCGCATGAGAAGTCTTCAGGTAAGAAAAGGCTGCCTCCCGATCTACGTAATTCAGTGCGTGAATGTAACAGGGCAGTGGAGCTTGGGGGCGGAGGAGCTAAGAGACCTCGGTAGAAGGGAGTTGGAAAAGAGGATCTTGGAAACCCATTTCCATGTTCCACTGGCCTTGTGGGATTGTCCAGGGGATGTTTGTTCAGAGGGAATCTCTCTGATCAATTAAAAAAGAATTCTGTTTAAATTCAGGGACATCGAGTGGAAGCTCTATGTTAGAGGGAACCTGAGATTTAGAGGTGCCAATGATCGTGGCAGTCCGCGTGTTGAGTGTCTGGGGAGAAGTAGAAACCATGGATCGCTTCTTTCTATAGTGTCCCTATAATATTGAAATTTACAAGGCAGTTTCAAAAGCTTTAGGTATCCCTTGCCTTTCGGGGCTGAGCTATCCGGATTGGGTCCATGGGACATTCAAATGGTATGAGGGTTTTGAGTTGAGCACTATTTTTCTAGTTAGTTTAGCTGTTAGGTACCATGTATGGAGTGCACGGTGTCAGGTATCTCTGAGAGGCAAAGTCCTTCCCTACAGAAAGGTGGTGGCTCTGATTCTGCACGAGGTGAGGAGGATGATGGAGTTAGAGAGGGGGAGGTGAGATGTTGTCAACTGGTCGTGGCTGTGGCGCCAGTTGAAGCCCCTTAGAGGGTGACGGATGACTTCCCTCTTTCCAACCTTTGGGTCTAGCTATATCTGTTCACTCTAGTTCTGTACTTATGTTTCTTTTTTGAAATGGTTTGCATGTATCTGATGGGCTGCAAAAATCCCTTATTCTTTCTCACTGAATGTTGGTAGTCCTGGTTTGAGAGAAGGGTGAATGGGAGAATGAAGGGAGTGAGGATGGGAGAGAGTGGGGAGGATGCATGAATGGGTGAGAGCTTGGAGGTATGTCTGTGCTCCTGGGAGATAAAGGACAGGAGGGGTTTCTGGAGCGGTAAGGTGGTTTGAGGGAAAAAAAACAAAATTTTGAGTGAGTGAAGGAAAGTTTTGTAGTACAAATGAGGGAACATAAAGAAAATGTTTTGTTAATTTCTTGGAAATGTAATTTTAATTATGGAAATTTTTTGTTGATTGCGTATCTTATTTTTTAATTTCAATTATTTATTTTTACCCCGTAACTATGTAAAATTTTATGCAACTTTAAATAAAAACATTCCCATAGATGGCCCCCGGCTGCACAGCACTCTGAGCAGTAAGTGTGAGAGTCCAGGCAGACCGGCACTGCTGCCGCCGCACCGTGAGGGTGTGACTGCTAGCAGCAGCAGCCTGCAATGCTGTGGATAGGATCGATGATAATGATCCGATCTGTGGGGGACCATCTCAGAGAGGGGGGCCCGGGGGACTTGTCCCCCTGTGGCCCCTGCCCCCCTTAATCATGCCTTGGCTACAACCAATATGCAGATCTGGCAAGAGATCACTGCACGGTGACTTGCGGTGCCCATGCTTCAGTGCAGATTTAGCAACACGAGCGGCCAGCTCGCGACTAAACTTTCTTCACCACTGACCAGGGATGGGATCAGCCTCACCGGGGCTGGGGAACTGTTGACGTGAGGTGGCGGGCTCTGCGGCAGGTTTTGTTACAGCTGGTGGGCCTGGATCTAGAATCCTTGCTACATTATCCCACAATCCATGGGTAAGACGAGCAGAGAGCTTCTGCATGCAGGGGAGGAGCACATTCTGCCTCTCTCAGAGCGCCTTCTGATGCACCAGTGACCCCCAATCTGTGAGAGGAGAAGCCCATTGTGCTGGGATTCAGCCTAAATCCTATGGAGAATGGGGTCACTGGTGGAGCAGAGCGGCATCAATGGTGGTGCGGTGCCGCTTCCATCTCAGGATGAAGCCCAGGAGAGTTGTAGGCATCTCAGAATCTATGTGGCCCACGCCTTACTATAGACCAAGGGCCGGGGCAAGGTTTCTCAGCACTCTAGGCAAAACTTCAGCCTACTGCCCCCAACCACCACCAATACCCACTTCCCAACCCTTCAGATAAAAGTGTGACTTATAAGTTCCACAGCCACCACTTGCATTAAGTACAAGGATGTTTCTTTCAGAGATATCCTTCATTTTGTGATAGGCAGACTCAGTGTCGCCGCCCAGATCCCGGCGCCCTAGGCAGCTGCCTTATGCTAGAGCCGGCCCTGTGTAGACCCCAGTGCCAGTTCTTCCACAGTGGTATACCACAAGGACTGAGCGAGATAGGCAGCATGGTGCAGCCGGTCATTCTTCTTTTGCTTCATTCAGAAGGTCGACACAGAAATGGACGACACATGAAAAGGTGAACATGCTCCTGGCAAAGTGCCTCGCTCCGCTACTGCTGCGCTTACTATTCCCAATTGTAGTCGACGTGGATGGTAAGAATGAAAAAGTTTAAAAAAAACAAAACCATGTCGACCTTTTCATGTGGACCGTTGTCATGTTGATAATTTGAACCTGTTGATCTTGTGACTATGTCGACCATTTGGTGTCGAGCTATTGACTGTTGACCTATCAACCGGATAGTCATTTGCAAAAGGTTTCTGTTGGTTTTACTTTGATGTTTGGTGCTGATGATCATTTGGGTCTTTGAAGGTAAGTGTGTGTTTGTCTGGCTCTCATTCTTGGCACCTATCACTGTATGGACAGGCCAGGTGTTCAGGACACTTACAGCGTTTGCTAAAGATTTCTGTTTGGCTTCTGTTTTGGTAGTTATTGTTCTGGTAAAAAGTGTGTGTGTGTGTGTGTGTGTGTGTGTGTGTGTGTGTGTGTGTGTGTGTGTGTGTGTGTGTGTGTGTGTGTGTGTGTGTGTGTGTGTGTTTGCTAGATGCTCTTGTTCTTGTCTTTCAGCGTTTGCAGTTGTTTTTGGTTATTTGGATATCCTGGTGGTTTTATTTCATATTTATTTATTTATTGTGGAAGTTAGGTAAGTGTGTCTGTCTTTCTTGTCACATAGCACTTTGGTGGTTGTTGGTAATATACAGTACACACACACACACACACACACACACACACACACACACACACACACACACTTGAATGCCTGTCAGTCCCATTGGCTTGCTGGCATATACTGTAGCCAGTGACAACCCAGGAATACATAACAAATTGCACACAGAATAACACTTGGGCGTAAAACATATCACAGTAGTGACAAATGTCTGAGGTTCCAGTGTCCCATGTGGCTGTGAGTGTAAGATATACTGTATCTATGTCTCAGTAATGTGCTTGTGGAGCATCTCTATAGAGCACAACTACAAAACAGTGTTACAATATCTTACATCTGCTTATATATACAAATGCGATACCTTGCATTAGATGGCAACAAAGTATTTACAAAATAATGAATTATTATAACTAGAATTATTATTCCTATGAGCGGCGGTAATTTACTGCTGCTAATAGGTCCGCCGGGGGCTACCCAATTAGCCCCGATAGCCGTCATTTATCAGGGATAATGCTTCAGGTGCCTCAGAACCCCCCCCCCCCCTCCCCCCACAAGCATTATCTTCAATAAGCATTCTTCGGAGACGCGATAATCAGTGCCGTAACTAGACATTTTTGTGCTGTGTGCAAGACACCCCCCCCTTATTTAAAATAGGGCCAGTGCGCGCCGTAGGCGTGCCCAAAAATATGGGGCATGGCTTCATGACAAGCGGCATGGCCACAAAATAATACCAATTTATATTACGCTGCACAGTAGTCTCCATTATTCAAATACTGCCGCATTGTAGCGCCACTACACCAGGTAGAGCCCGTTTTACACATTACGCCAGATGGAATTCCCTTTTTACACATTACGGCAGGTAAAGTCCCCTTTTTGCACATTACGGCAGGTAGAGTCCCCTTTTTGCACATTATGGCAGCTAGAGTCCCCTTTTTGCACATTACGGCAGGTAGAGTCCCCTTTTCACACATTACGGCAGGTAGAGTCCCCTTTTTACACATTACGGCAGGTAGATTCCCCTTTTTGCACATTCTGGCAGGTAGAGTCCCCTTTTTGCATATTACGGCAGGTAGAGTCCCCTTTTTGCACATTACGGCAGGTAGAGTGCCTTTTTGCACATTACGGCAGGTAGAGTCC
Organism: Pseudophryne corroboree; assembly: GCF_028390025.1. Taxonomy (NCBI): domain Eukaryota; kingdom Metazoa; phylum Chordata; class Amphibia; order Anura; family Myobatrachidae; genus Pseudophryne; species Pseudophryne corroboree. Next base: position 40,347,329 of record NC_086444.1, on the reverse strand, counting down.
CCTTTTTGCACATTACGGCAGGTAGAGTCCCCTTTTTGCACATTACGGCAGGTAGAGTCCCCTTTTTAAAAATACCGCAGGTAAACTCCTCTTACACATTACGCAGATAAAGTACCGTACATCCCCCTCCCTACTCTTAGGGTGTTGTGTAGTGTACAGTAGCGTAGTGTACTGTAGCGTCGTGTAGAGTACTGAAGTGTAGTATAGTGTAGTGTAGTATAGTGTAGAGCAGTGGTTCTCAACCTCGGTCCTCAAGTACCCCCAACAGATCATGTTTTCCAGGTCTCCTCACAGGACTGCAAGTGAAATAATTTGCTCCACCTGTGGGTCTTTTAAAATGTGTCAGTGAGTAATAAATACACCTGTTCAACTGCTAGGTGACCTGGAAAACATGAACTGCTGGGGGTACTTGATGACCGAAGTTGAGAAGCACTAATGTAGAGTAGTGTAGTGTGTAGGCATATTCTGCCTTCCTTCCAGGTGATACCTGGAAAGGAGATATGGTGCCCCACTGTTATAATTACCCCCTAAGGAGGGGGTTAAACAGAAAGAGACCTTAGTTTATTTTTCATAATATGCAGCTTACACTGCTGCCTAGGCTGCGAGACGTTGGTGACAGTGTGAGCAAAGCCAGCGCTGAGGTGATCCGCTGAAAGGAGCCGCGCTGCGAGTTACTGCCGTGCTGACAGGCTCCAGCAACTCGTGTCTCCCCAGTGTTTACCTGCTCCTGATGGAGGTGGATCCAGCGGGGAAGCGGGAGCCGCGGCGGAGAACGCCAGAGGTCAGTGATAACAGGCGCAGTCCCGGGCGGTACTTGGAGGAGGGGGGGGGGGGGAATATGCGGCAACTCAAGGTGTATGTAGAAGGTGCGCCCACTGGGCAAATGCGCTGTGGTTAATGCACATTCTGCACACACCTAGTTACGGCCCTGGCGATAACACATGGGATCGGGAACTTATCCCGGATCCCATGTGTTATCGCACGGTAGCGGGTCCTTTTTCGGCCGATCAAAGCGGCCTATAATTGGATACCGTGATAATGACTAAACAGTGCGCTATCAGGCTGTTTTTTATCGGCCGGAAAATGATCCCAGCTAATTGGATATCCAATATTGATAAGAACAATAGTTATATTGGTTGAATTTCCAGTTAGTATACGCTGTACAGATGGGTTCAGTAGGAAACACGGGATCCCGACGTTCTAAATACCGACGCCGGGATCCTGATTGTGTAAAAGCCGACAGGGGTGAGTAAGGGATGTTATACCCTCTCCCCTACTCCCCTAACCCTCCCTACCCGCAGCCTAACCCTAACCTCCCTCTTTAGTGCCTAACTCTAACTATCCCGTTAGTGCCTAAACCTAACCCCCTGTCCCCGCTGCCTACCCCTAACCCCCCCCCTCCCTGCACCCTAACCTCCCCCTGCAGGCTAAACCTAACCTCACCTACCCCCCCGCGGCTTACCTCTCCAGCGGCGCGGTGTCTGGGCGTTCGGCATCCCGGCTGTTTGGCATTCTGGCGCCGGAATGTGTACAATTCGGGTTGCCAGTATCGTCATTCTGCATAGTGTAATGATTCAGGCGTCGGTATTCTGACTGCATTCCATACAGACGCTGGGCCTAAGTTGTACGCTATGTCGATGTTTTCGTAACTATCGGCAGACTGCGCATGTGCTACGATGGCACAGCACATGCGCAAAGGTATCTTTATGGTTGCGTTTGCAATGAGGATTCAGTTGCAAAGTGATTGACAGGAAGTGACCGTTTGGGGGTGGTAACATGGTGTTAGCGGGGAGTGCCTGTAAAAACGCGGGCGTGTCATGGCCGTTTATGGGGCGTGTGTGCGATGCCTGCTCCTGCATATAAAAACATGGCGCCTGTGTGAATACCGAATACTGCGTAGCCCTAGGCCTGCTCGAGAAGTCAGTGTTTAATGTTCTTGAGTATAGACTGCGTATATGTATGCAAATTGCGCATGAGTTGCGTTCGCTCCTGTGGGCGTCTATTTTCATTTATGGGCAGCAGTGTCACTAGCTAACACCAGCACCTGCGTAGCTTAGAAAATCACAATTGCAATTGCGTTAGCGTACAACGCTGAATCAGCCCCATTCCACATACATGGATTTGTTTTCTTTCATAACTTTCACAACATTATTTACACACCAGTTGCGGTGACTGTTGTTTATAACGGAATAACACTTTCATAGTCATCCTGTCTCCGTCCTGTACATGCATCGTCAACGAGATAGTCAAAATTGACCTGCATGTAAAGACGACAGATGCCCTGGTTAAAGACCCGCGGGAGCGCACATCGTTAACGATATTGGGCCTAATTCAGACCTGATCGTCGCCCTGCAAAATTTTGCAGGGCTACGATCAGGCACACAGACATGCGGGGGGACGCCCAGTACAGGGCTAGTCCGCCTCGCATGTCAGGCCCGACCCCCCCCCCCCCCCTGCAAAAGTACAAAAGCCAGCTCCTGTGCGCTGGCCGGGAGCTACTCGTCGCTGCCCTGGTCGGAGCAGCTGCATGTGACGTCACGCAGCCGCTGCGGCCCGCCCCACCATGCCTGCATTGGCCGGACCGCGCCCACAAAATGGCAGCCAAATGCCGCCGTGCCGCCCCCCTCTCGCCCAACAACCGCCTCTGCCTGTCAATCAGGCAGAGGCGATCGCTAGGCTATGACAGCCGTCGGCTGTCAGCCATGCGCCCGCGCACTTCAGACCCGATCGCTGCTGTGCATTTTTGAATGGGGATCATGTGAATGACCCCCATTGTGCTTACACACAGGATGATATTACAAACGATATCGCTGAAAAGGGTAAAAATGAGCGATATCAATTAAAATATTGCCTAGTGTGAACCCAGCTTTACAGTATCTGTGCACATGGACTAGTGGAATACATGTTTGTAATGATGCATAGTACACTGATTAAGGTGTAAAGTGATGGAAATATGTTTACAGTACATGTGGTGGTATTAGTAGCGGCAGGTATTTGACCCAGTCAGCAGTCCAGTGGCTTAACCAGTAGTGTGGTTTATGTGAGTATTCGGTACAGGCTTAGCTTCCTTCTTCTAGGTGTCCTAGCAATGTGTCTATATCATCAGGCACAGTTGTTTATTATGGCTTCGCTTCAATAGGACCCTTTACACATTACATCACATGAATGCACCAATTGGCAATTCATTAAATTCTCCTCCAGACCCTTAAATACACATTTATTTATTTTTTAGTAATCAGATCACATTTCCCATACTTATAATGGGAAATGTGATCTGCCCAATTTTGCTTAAATTAAATTGTAAAAAAATACCGGAGGGAGCCCTGTGATAATAACACCATCTGCAGATGGCGTTATACAGGCTTTCCTCCGTTTCCACTACCCCTGCTCTACTCTAACAGGCAGAGCAGAGCTGGTGCCTGTGATCAGCCTTGTGTGCCTAACCAGATCACAGGCTGATCACTGAAGAAAATTAGAAGTTAAAAAAGAAAATAATAAAATAAAACTTACCTGCACGCTGCTGCACCCCGGGATCGGTGTCCGGCTTGTCAAAGTCAGAAAAATACCACGATGCACACTGCCATATTTGCACCTAATACAGGTCCGCGCTGCGCATGCGTGCGCTCTCCCGTGCGTGCGCATACTCGCTGTTGCGGGCACCCGCAGGCGCACGGTATGTGCATTTACGGTAGAGTTCATGTGTTCGTAGCGTGCGACTCAATCGTTACATATTTTCACTATATAATGTATTTTGTAGACAATGGTCCCTTTGATAGAATCTGAAAGTTTAGTTAATGTAGCATGTTCATGGACAGAGAAATCCCTCTTTGTTTGATACGAAGGGTCAGACAGGAGTAATACAGTGGTGTTTAGTATCCATCGGAAGAATATTTAATTAGCAATATTCCGGTGTTGGTTTGAAGCGGATTAATCGCTCGTGCGAATAGTTATGGACATAAGAAGTTTATGTCCATTTACTATTATTTGCACTTACTTATCCATGCGGCGGGAAACCTAGTTTCCCACCCACCTGAGCAGTTGGAAATTGTCACAGCCCACCTGTATGAATCAACCTATGACCTTTTGTTATAATGCGAGGAGGAATTCCTGTGTCCAATGAACAATGAGATTGTAGGGACCATTGAATTGTATTGTGTGTGTGGCATAAATAGACAAGCCGATCACATCCAGCTCTCACTCTTCAACGGTTCTCATTGCTGATAATCGGGAGCTGGATGTCCAGAGGCGCATGCGATCGTTCCCCTTTGTGCGTAAGTTTTCTCCGCAATCATATTGTCTTTCTTGTTATTATGGGCCATATCTCTCTCTCTCTCTCTTCTCCTCTTTCTCTCATTTTCCCTTAAACGTAATAGTATTGTATTGTATTTCCTGTGTAGTTACCTGGTTAGTTAGTCTATGTTATATTGTAGTGTGTGACTTGTACTGTATTATTCTTTTTGCAAGTATAACATTCATATAAGGCGTTAGACCCTAAGCCCGGTAGTTGTGTATTTATTATAGTGTTAAGTATTCACAGAGCGTCAGTGACGCTCAAACAGCTTTTAAGTTAATAAGGTTACACTGTGTTGCATCTACACCCTATCTCTACACTAAGGGTTTACTGCATATTACATTGTTTTTGGTTTAGATATAAAGGTTTAACATTGTGAGCGTCTGCGCCGCTGGTGATCTCCTCGTGGTCCCGAGCGTCCGCTACGCTATAGCGAACCATTACGTTAGTCAGCAGCCAATAGCGTGCCTGCCTGTGATCTCTTGGCCGTGAGCGAACGTGACGCTTGAGCGTCTCGACCTCGGCTAAGCGATTGCTACGCAACGTGCGTACCCTTACGGTACTCCATACGTCAATAGCGTACAGTGTTCTTAGGCCTCTTAAAGGGTTTTAAATAAGATAAATATTTAGCTTTATCAATTGGCGGCTCGTCCTGTCCTTCACATATCTCTGCTAGGTAATTTCAGCAGACATTATCCATCAGCAAAGGGCGGGAGGTCATATTCCTCGTAGTGCTGTTTGGATAAGCGTCTGCTTAGCTTAGTAAAGGGTGCTGAAGGAATCCGGAACCGGAGGTAAGAACAAAACGCTAGTGTCTTTCAAAACTGTTTATTTCTGTCTTGCGTACGCACGCACGCACATATCTGCATTTCTTTTTCATTCGTGTATTTTCATATCACTCTCCTGTTTGCCATTTTATAATTGATAAAACGTGCTAAGAGAGATTTGTCGCTATTTCATAGTTAAAGTGTAAATGTAATATATAAAGGGATAAAGTGTAAAGCCCACACGCAACTCTACCTAAGGTATAAGGAGAGATTGGTGTGTTGCGCGGTAGACGATCGAGGATCATCTACATTGATAAACGTGTTAGTTGTGTTACGGTGGATATTTGCTTTGCGTACATGTGTCTCTAACAAAGGGTGAGACTCGCGTACGCAACTCAAAGGCCGACTAAATTACGCAACGGAGCGTCTGGGTACGCCCACGTAGCTCAAATCACACGGTAGTCTTATCGTAACAGGCGAAAAGGTGGCAACGCGATAAATAGCGCAAGTTTATTTTAGTGTCCGAAATTTAGACTAACAGATCCTTCTCCAAATTCACAACACATCTGGTTTAAAGAAAAATTTCTGCGCAGAAATAGAAATAGAAACAAAAGTGTACATGTGGTGAGTGAGTGTTTTGTATATATAAGTTTATACAATTTTCCAGGTTGAACCACAAGAAGTCGAGTTCTCGCAGAGGTACATGCATGTAAGTGTCGTACATGGTGGCGAGGGAGGCATCCTTTGTTAAATATAAAATTTGAGCAGTAGAGTATAGTAGACCAGGAGGTCATACTACAGACCAGGAGGTCCAGGTACAGCAGACTAAGAAGTCTGCCATAAATAAGAGAAAAGGGCACAACCCAGGGGGTTGGTGCAAAACCCATATAGGCCAATAAAGCTCTGGCTGAAGGAATTCGCAGCCGAAATTTTCGATTCCACTGGTCGCTCAGCACATAAGATTAGTTGCTTATGTGCTGAACGATTGTACCGCACGTAATTGTGTGCATTAGTTAATCTGACCAGTACCATTTGTGTACGAACCCGGTCATAAAACTATTTGTACATTCTGATGTGATTTGTGTAATTTTTTATTTTCTGAAGGGAAGTTCGCTGGTCACTCAGGAATTGTCCAACAACCAATAGTTACTGGAAAGAGTAAGTGTTCTGCGGATATCCCTCGCATGTTCCAGTAAATAGAGGTTCATAGGGGCCCTGGGTCGAGTACGCCAGCGCTAAGGCAGTGTGTAGGTCGTATTGGTCGGCGTGGGCGAGTGAGTGGGGTACTCGGTAAACCGCCACCGTCAGCCTATCGTGAACATTTTGGTTTTTGTAAGGGTTCGCTGAAGACCCTGATTGAAGGTCAGAGGTGGTGAAAGCAACGCCTGCAAGTTATGGGGGCTAATTGTTCAGGAAGGGGGCGATCAACCTCGGTTCGGGTTGATTCAGTAAACCGACCAGTCGGGTCGGCAAGGTACGTAATGTGTGAAAAATATGGTTCACATACAGAGGTTTTATGTGATGAATGGGAGAGAATGACAGTGCATGACGGGGAGAAATTCCCAAGAGTAGGTAGCTTTAGCCCAGAAGTGTTGCAAAATTTAAGGAGGAGGATATGTCTCATTAAATCAACAAAGAGACGAATCCAACATTATGATTATTTGCAGTTATGGCAACAGGAGGGTGAAATACAGAGAGGATTGGCTCTGGCGGCGGGATCAAATCCTATCAAGAAATTGGTAGCCACGGCCCCGCCGCCACCATACATATCAGGAGAGAAATTGGTTGCGGAGAATGACGCATTAGGGTGTAACAAACAAACAAACACTTAGCAACTGTGTAAATGTTAATAAGTTAACAAATGCAAGTATTAACCCGTGCAAGTTGTACCCTGTTTTGAACTTTCCCCAGGAGTGTGATCAAGAGGACGAATCGGCAACAATATCGGCGCTCTCTCTAGCAGCCACCATAGCAGAGACAACAGTAGGCACGGCTCCACCCACGAGATTAGTAACAAAAGCCCCTAGCGGAGGGATAGGTGAGGTCGTATCTACAGGTAAGTACGGCACCATACACTATGCTGAAACCATTTCACCACAGGCTGTAGAACCTACACAGAATGATGTTAGTAGACTTAATCCTGTTAGGGTAATAGCAGTACCAAATGGGAAAACTGACACGACAGGAATCACACCTGTTAGGAACATTGCCATGTACAGCCCATTTTCCCGAATGGAATTAAGAACCATAGTGTCAGAATTCCCTGACCCTAGGAAAGACTTAGTTGCTAGCCAGAAATACATCAGAGACCTAGGAAACACTTTAGAGCCCAATAACAAAGACTGGCAGATATTGCTGAGGGCATGTTTACCCTCAAATGTCGACGCAGCTCAATTTTTAGCTGACTGTGGATTGGATCAGGATGTACCTCTTACAGATGTGTACAACAAAGATAACGTAAAAAGAATAAGTTTACAGTTAAAGGAGTATTTTCCAGCGGTAGTTAAGTGGAACAAGATTTTCTCCATTAAACAGAAAGAGTCAGAAACTGCTGCAGAATATTTTCACAGGGCATTACTAGAAATGGCAAAATACACAGGTATAGAGGACATTAAAACAAACATAAACCATCGAGAAGTAGCAGTATCTGTACTAATGGATGGTTTAAAAGAGACATTAAAGACAAGGGTACAGACCACGCAACCATGTTGGCGAGGTCTGTCGGTGGCTACTTTGAGAGAGGCTGCTATTGATCACGACCGGAATATCACCCGACACAGGGAGTCACAAGGTGATAAGTTAATGGCCGTAAGTATACAGGCCCTGACCACAAGGCAGCCTTTGTATAAATCACCAAACCCTGTGGGTAAGTCAAATGTGGTAACTTGTTTTTCTTGTCATAGACAGGGACACATGGCACGAGACTGTAGAGTGAAAAATTCACAAAACTCATATCAACCCCCTAGACAACGACACGACACACGACATTGGGAGCAGGGTCCGCAGAAACGGAGTTATGAGCCACATGCAGGGGAAACAAAAAGATACCCCCCGAACAGAGACTGGCAAGCCTCTGGCAGTTCCCATTTAACCCCTTCACAAGTAGTTGCTGCCAGCGGGATTCAGGGAGGTCACCATACCCAATAGGGGTGTGGCCATACCTGTAATCTGCAGCCAGTAAAATTGATTGCAAGTCTTGGGAGTGAACCTGAAATTGCAATTAATGTAGCTGGTAAAACATTAAACTTCCTTGTAGATACAGGGGCGGCCAAATCAGTGATAAATTCAACAGTGGGCATGAGAACCACTGGTAAGACAATTCCAGCCATGGGAGTAACAGGAGTAGTCCAGCACCACCCTGTTAGCAAACCAGCCGAGATTACAGTAGGGCCTTTACATACCAAGCATTCCTTTTTGCTGGCTGCATCGGCACCGACTAATCTCCTGGGAAGAGACTTATTGTGTAAAATGGGGTGCGTCATTTATTGTACTCCTGAAGGTGTATTCTTGGACATACCTGAGAATCACGCTCAGGAAGTGCGAGACATGTTAGACTCCCCATCAAAATTAATGTCACATACCACTATGACAAATAGGACTCCCTCCCAAGTAGAAGAAATGACATCCCAGATACCAGAGTCACTTTGGACTAAAGATGGACAGGACACTGGATTAATGGCAAATGTAGCTCCGGTAGTTGTACAAGTAAAAGATGGTAGGATAGCTCCAAAAATCCCACAATACCCTCTGAAGCCAGAGGTGGAGTTAGGAGTGTATCCCGTAATAGAGCGCTTGCTACAACAGGGCATTCTGGTAAGAACATCCAGCACAGCCAATAGTCCCATCTTCCCTGTGAAAAAGAGTGGGGGGAGGGGTTACCGGCTAGTGCAGGATCTAAGGGGGATTAACAAAATAGTTGAGAGTCAGTTCCCCGTAGTGCCAAATCCAGCTGTCATCCTTATGCAAATCCCTCCCACTGCGAAATTTTTCACTGTTATTGACCTCTGCTCCGCTTTCTTTTCGGTACCTTTGCACCCTGACAGCCAATATTTGTTTGCATTCACATACAGAGGAGTCCAATACACATGGACTCGATTACCACAAGGTTTCATAGACAGTCCAAGTACATTTTCCCAGGCTTTGCATGATTGTTTACAGTCTTTCCAACCAGAGAGTGGATCAGTATTGATACAGTACGTGGATGATCTACTACTGTGTTCTGATTCATTGGAAGCATCCCTGAAGGATACGAAACAGCTCCTGTTTCATCTTTCAGACACAGGACACAAGGTTTCCAAAGACAAGTTGCAATTATGCCAAACTAAGGTAAAATATTTGGGACACTGTCTAACACAAGGACTGAGACACCTGACCGCTGATAGAATTCAAGCAATTAGAGACATGACTCTGCCACAAACCCAGCAACAGATCAGAACATTTTTAGGAATGTGTGGGTATTGCCGTAACTGGATCCCAGGGTTTTCCATTCTAGCATTACCTTTGCAGGAGATGGTCTCCTCAAACAAACCTGATCGGATTTCGCATACAGACGAGTCCGAGATGGCATTTGAGAGACTTAAACAGTGCCTAACGCAGGCACCAGCATTAGGTATGCCAGACTATGGGAAACCCTTTGAGCTGTACGGAACAGAAAGTGCTGGTTGCGCGGCAGGCGTCTTAACCCAAAAGCACGGTGATGCCAGCAGGCCAGTAGCATACTACAGCGCTCAGCTAGATACGGTAGCGCGATCCCTCCCCACATGCTTGCGAAGCGTTGCTGCGATAGCATTGCTAGTAACGAAAAGCGAAGATGTAGTGCTAGGTCACAACCTCACAATTCATACACCACATGCAGTGTCAGCCTTGCTAAATTCTGCCCAAACCAGGCACGTCTCATCAGCGCGGTTTACAAGATGGGAATTGGCACTAATGGCCCCCGTAAACATCACCATAAGGAGATGCAGTGCATTAAATCCTGCAACATATCTCCCAGGTGTGCCTGGACAGGCACAAAGGGTGGAGGATGAGAGTGGTGGGGAAGGAGAATTTAATACAAAGGAGGACACACATGATTGTATGGAATATTTGACCCAAAATTTTACCGCAAGGCCTGACATCAGTGACAACCCACTGGAAGATGTAGATCTAACTCTCTACACGGACGGTAGTTGTCACAGACAGTCAGACTCGGGAGACTTGTGTACTGGATACGCAGTCGTAGATGACCAAGACACCATAGAAGCGGAACCGCTAGGCCCACCTCACTCGGCCCAGGTTGCTGAACTGGTCGCCCTAACCAGAGCATGTGAATTGGCTAAGGGCAAATCAGCCAATATCTACACCGACTCTAGATACGCATTCGGGGTAGTCCATGATTTCGGAGCCCTATGGCGCCTCAGAAATTTCATGACGGCAGCTGGTACACCGGTAGCGCATGCAGCTCACATCAAAAGGCTTCTAACAGCGATACAGGAACCCGACAGAGTGGCTGTTATCAAGTGTAAAGCACACACATATAGCCAAGACCCAGTATCACTTGGTAACAGCCGAGCAGACGAAGCAGCTAAGTTAGCAGCTGGTACCCCCAGACAGACAGATACCACACAACTGATGGTATTTAATACCATCAACACACAGAAGTTGTGTGAGATGCAAAATTTGTGTTCCACACAGGAAAAGGCAGTTTGGAAGGCAAAGGGATATGGCCAGGAGTCCTCAGGACTCTGGACGGATGGACAAGGTAAACCAGTGGCCCCCAGAGCATATCTCCCATGTTTAGCTGAGGCAGCTCACGGGCTGACTCATCTGGGCAGGGAAGGAATGTGCAAGTTGGTAAGAGCATATTGGTGCGCCCCAGGATTTTCATCTCATGCAAGTAAGAGAGCAATGTCATGCCTTACATCAGGCCTGGCCAACCTGTGGCTCTCCAGCTGTTGTAAAACTACAAGTCCCATCATGCCTTGCCACAGTTTTGCTATTAGGGAATGCTAAAACTGTGGCAGGGCATGCTGGGATGTGTAGTTTCACTACATCTGGAGAGCCACAGGTTGGCCAGGCCTGCCTTACATGCTTGAGAAAGAATATCGGAAAGGCAATACCAACAGAACCATCTCATATCCCACCTACAGGCGGTCCTTTTCAGGTAATACAGATTGACTTTATTCAATTACCCCCTTGTCGAAATTTGAAATATGTACTTGTTTGTATAGATGTGTTCTCAAATTGGGTCGAAGCATTTCCTGCGGCCACAAATACCGCTATGTTTACTGCTAAGAAAATTGTGCAGGAATTTGTATGTAGATATGGTATCCCTAGAATAATTGAAAGTGATAGGGGTACCCATTTTACAGGTGATGTCTTTCAAGGAATGTGTAAGTTGATGGGAATTGATAGCAAGCTGCACACTCCATACCGTCCACAGGCGAGTGCGAAGGTGGAAAGAGTGAACAGCACTATTAAAAATAAACTGAGCAAAGTTATGGCAGAGACAGGATTGACATGGCCAGAAGCTTTACCCATTGTACTGTACAGCATCAGAACCACTCCCAGGTCCCCTCTTAATCTGTCTCCCTTTGAAATCTTGTTTGGTCGACAACCGCATGTTATGATTAACCCTCAGGATGATTTGAAGTGTAACAATGAAGTGACTGTAAAATACTTGATTAACATGAGTAAACAGTTAAGGAATCAAAATGATAATTTGAAGTTAGTGATTCCTGATTTACCAGATAGTAATTGTCATGACATTGAACCTGGGGATTATGTAATGATACAGAATTTTCTACGCTCAGGTTGCCTTATTGACAGATGGGAAGGACCATACCAAGTCTTACTGACTAGCACTACAGCATTGAAAGTTGCCGAGAGAGAGACTTGGGTTCATTCGTCCCATTGTAAGAAGGTTGCTGACCCAGAGAGGTCCCGTGATAAGGAACAGACGGTAGAGGAAGTTGTATCACTGGAGTGTCTGTTCCAGGAGGACTGAGGCGGCACCTGAGCATTGAAAATCACAAGATCAAAAGCAGTTGTCGATTCCCTGTTCCCTTTTATTGTTTTTCTCCACTTCCCATCCCCTCTCCCTCAAATTATTTTTTTTCCCCCCTTCTCATTCTTCTTCGTTTCCTCCTAAGATGGACTTGCCTCAAGAGACTGTGATCCAGATTTTCCTGTTGACCATGATGTTGACCAGAGCAGTCTGTTCCGGCGAGAGTACCATGGAGGTCGATAGAGGTTCTGGAATGGGTTCTGATGGCAGAGATGGAGGCGTAGTTTTCCGAGAACAACATAATCAACAAGCAAAGGCGAGTATCAGAAAACGATCCGATAACATAGACCATAGAAGGAATTGTGAAGGATTGTTAGCTGAAGAAAACTGTATCTGTAGGCTCTGTGACAATGTGGTTGAGGATGGGTGCATCAAGAAATGCCAATCCAGTTTTAATATCCACATGGACCGGCACCCCTTGAGTGACTATCACTCCTTAGTGGGTAGTGTGTTAAATCAAACAGATTGTTGGGTATGCTCTCAAGTACCTCAAGGTCATAGCAAATCAGGACTAGTACCATTTCCTTTAACGATAGGGGAGGTACTTGAGCTAAGTGGTGGGAGGCCGGTGGACAGGAGGTTTAATATCTCCAGTCCCCCTAGTTTGAAGCTCCACCAATATCATGTGGATAGATCCCTAATATGTTTTAACATTTCCAATCCCCGAAAGCCGGGAAATTGGGAAGTGTCATGGAGTAACCAAACCATGACCTTTTCATATAGAGCAGATAGAATGCCTACAGATACAGAGCTTATACGCCACATAGCCAGTAGAGGAAAATCTTTCCGATATAGGTATACCCTAGGAAGTAGGATTACGAGAGTTGGAGAGGTATCACCAGGATACTGTGCACATATCGTACAAGCTGATACGTGTACTAGACAGATGGGAGAATTAGGGCTAGGAGATTTCACATGGAAGATGTGTAATATGGTTATGTCCTACTCCGTCCCATATGTTCTCCCCGATGATGCATATTTCATATGCGGGAGGAAGGCGTATAAGTGGCTTGCCCCAAACTCTGAAGGATTGTGTTATATTGGAAAAGTACTGCCTGAAGTAATGACTGTATCACATGCCAAAATGAAAGATATACACCGTGTTGCCCAAGCTCCTTATACTCATACCCATTACGAGCACGTAGTTAAACGGCACCTGATAGAAAGAACAGAGCATCCGGCCTCTGACATGATCCATGAATCCACCGGGATTCAGTTTCTAATCGCGTTAGATATCACTCGCACCGCTAGAGGAGTGCTGAACTATAGATACATCTCTGCGCTTGCAAATTTGTTAGACAATATCACAGAAATGTATGATGACACGTTTAGGTATACTGGAAGAGAACTTCAAGCTTATAAAACAGAACTGGTTCAGCATAGAATGGTTCTCAATTATCTCACTGCAGTGACAGGTGGATATTGTGTCACACTGGCAACGCAGTACGGCGTGAAATGCTGCACATATATAACGAATAGTACCGAGGACCCGGTCGAGGTCATAGACCAAAAGATGGACGATATTCTCCAATTGAAGTGGGAATTTCGCAGGAGACACAATCTCACCCTTGCTGCTGTGAGTAATGAGCTGACTAGTTGGGTGTCATGGTTGAACCCGCGAAATTGGTTCTCTGGTTTAGGAGAATGGGCTCAAGGAGTCATAATGGATGTAGGGAAGTTTCTCCTATGTATCTTAGGTGTTGTCATAACGATTGGCTTGATATTTAGATGCGGTCAGGCTTTAATGAAGTGCAAACGTAGTACCAGGGTAATGAGTTTAAGGAGTGAGGAAATTGTAATTCCAATGGATTTGATTTATGACCCAAATGTAGAAACAATGATGTGATGAAAATGCGATTTCTACGGTCCGTTTCTTTCACCTGTTTTTCCGTTTTCTCCAAGGTAAAAAGACCCACTTGGACTAGGAATTTGATGATCCTGTATACAGACAACTGATGGATTAAAGAAGAAGTTTTGACAACCTTATACACAGATATTTGATGAACTTTGCCATAGACCCCCAGTTTCCCTAGAAATTTTAAAATTACGCTAGCCCAACACTTTTGTAAGTCTATGGACATTGACAAAGCTTTTTGCCCACACGCCTTTTGGCAAAAGCACAAAGAAGACTGCATTCAACAGACACCGAACAAGACTTCAACCGACAAATGTTCATTAACCTGACATAGAATACCACTGCATTTACCGTAATTATGTCTTTTCTTCATCTCTACAACCTTAAGGTAATTACACACATAGTCGATAGGGAATACAGGCACAGATATCAGCAATCACATATTCCCCCATTCATGTATCATCAACTAAAATGTGCTCCCCATTTTGTTACAACCACAGCCGAAAAGAGCTCGGTAAAGTTTGACAGCCCATCCACAGACCCGTACCACGGGATAAGAAGGAATTCGAATGTATACTTCGCAATACCTCGAAGCTTGATTTAAAACACGTACGGCACGATGATACATGACCCCCAAACACGGATTCATACACACATGCTTCTGCTATCTCACTAGGTCATACCCTTTTCCTACCTTCTCCTCTCCTCCCCTACCCAACCATGTAAATGTATTAACCCCTGACATATATTTTTCTCGTTTTGAAATGTTTTAGGAAGTGGCAGTTATTGTTGACTGCCAAAGGGTGGACTGTCAAAGTCAGAAAAATACCACGATGCACACTGCCCTATTTGCACCTCATACAGGTCCGCACTGCGCATGCGTGCGCTCTCCCGTGCGTGCGCATACTCGCTGTTGCGGGCACCCGCAGGCTCACGGTATGTGCATTTACGGTAGAGTTCATGTGTTCGTAGCGTGCGACTCAATCGTTACATATTTTCACTATATAATGTATTTTGTAGACAATGGTCCCTTTGATAGAATCTGAAAGTTTAGTTAATGTAGCATGTTCATGGACAGAGAAATCCCTCTTTGTTTGATACGAAGGGTCAGACAGGAGTAATACAGTGGTGTTTAGTATCCATCGGAAGAATATTTAATTAGCAATATTCCGGTGTTGGTTTGAAGCGGATTAATCGCTCGTGCGAATAGTTATGGACATAAGAAGTTTATGTCCATTTACTATTATTTGCACTTACTTATCCATGCGGCGGGAAACCTAGTTTCCCACCCACCTGAGCAGTTGGAAATTGTCACAGCCCACCTGTATGAATCAACCTATGACCTTTTGTTATAATGCGAGGAGGAATTCCTGTGTCCAATGAACAATGAGATTGTAGGGACCATTGAATTGTATTGTGTGTGGGGCATAAATAGACAAGCCGATCACATCCAGCTCTCACTCTTCAACGGTTCTCATTGCTGATAATCGGGAGCTGGATGTCCAGAGGCGCATGCGATCGTTCCCCTTTGTGCGTAAGTTTTCTCCGCAATCATATTGTCTTTCTTGTTATTATGGGCCATATCTCTCTCTCTCTCTTCTCCTCTTTCTCTCATTTTCCCTTAAACGTAATTGTATTGTATTGTATTTCCTGTGTAGTTACCTGGTTAGTTAGTCTATGTTATATGGTAGTGTATGACTTGTATTGTATTATTCTTTTTGCAAGTATAACATTCATATAAGGCGTTAGACCCTAAGCCCGGTAGTTGTGTATTTATTATAGTGTTAAGTATTCACAGAGTGTCGGTGACGCTCAAACAGCTTTTAAGTTAATAAGGTTACACTGTGTTGCATCTACACCCTATCTCTACACTAAGGTTTTACTGCATATTATATTGTTTATGGTTTAGATATAAAGGTTTAACATTGTGAGCGTCTGCGCCGCTGGTGATCTCCTCGTGGTCCCGAGCGTCCGCTACGCTATAGCGAACCATTACGTTAGTCAGCAGCCAATAGCGTGCCTGCCTGTGATCTCTTGGCCGTGAGCGAACGTGACGCTTGAGCGTCTCGACCTCGGCTAAGCGATTGCTACGCAACGTGCGTACCCTTACGGTACTCCATACGTGAATAGCGTACAGTGTTCTTAGGCCTCTTAAAGGGTTTTAAATAAGATAAATATTTAGCTTTATCAGGCTCCTTCTCTGGCCAGCTGATGCTATGAAACTCCCAGCCGGCATCTCAATTTACAGCACTGATCAGCTAACCGGGGTCATAGAGAGATGGAGCCATACTCCCATCCCCGGGGGCAATGAGGTAAGTGTTAACTTAGAGGGGCGGTCATGAGAGGGGGTGTAGATTTTGGCAAAAGTGTGATCAGTATGATATCCCGGCGGTCAGGAGACCGATGCCGGGATACCGACAGGCTGCGCTTGCCATGCTTCGGGCCCGTTGGCGATCTTCGGTCACCACAGGGTTATAGTCTCCCTTGGCTGGTGGCGTGGATCACCACCTGATTTCGCCTGGCAGTTGGGATTCCGACCACCGGTATTACACTGGGTGTTAGGATTCCGGCGTCGGTCTCATGACAGCCAGGATTCCGACAATCGGCAAATTGAATGCCTCCCGCTAAAAATACCCTGAGAAGAGGGAGGAGAGACTCACAGGGACTTTCTCACAAGCTCTGTCCCCACATGCCATGTTTGATACGTTCTTGTGTAAATATCACAGTGCAAATATCGACAGGGACTCTAGGTCGACATGTTCTAGGTCGACATGACAAAAGGTCAACATGAGTTTTTCACTTTTTTCCCCTTTTTCATACTTGACGATCCACGGGGACTACAATGGCGAGCGAAGCGCTGGGACACGGTGCACTAATTGGGGTTCCCGGTCACTGTACGGAGAAAACGATACCAAAAAAAGGTAAAACAAACCTCATGTTGACCTTTTCTCATGTCGACCTAGAGTCCCTGTCGACCTAGAAATCATGTCGGCATACTAAATGTTGACCAATAGTGGTCGACCTAGACACTGTCGACCTAAGTCTAATCTACCTAACATACCACACCCGTAGATTGTTAGCTCCACGGGGCAGGGACTGATGTGACTGGAATATTCTCTGGAAAACGCTGCAGAATATGTAACATATATGTAAAAGTCTTTTGCGAAATGCTTTATATTTTTTCTGTGCTTTTCAACAAGGTCTTTATAGCTACCATGCAGAGTCATTTGCATTGAATAGGCTAAACAGCCGCTCTGTGGAGACAATTAGGCATACAGAAATGGATAGTGGATGCTTGGCGCGCAGTGGGGTAACAGCCACTGAGAGGGGTGAGAGGGTGTGCATCATATTTGACACCTGGGGGTAAGTTTACTAAGATGGGAGTTCTGTTTAAGATGGGATGTTGCCCATAGCAACCAATCAGATTCCAGGTATTATCTTCTAGAAGGTGCTAGATAAATGAGAAGTGGAATCTGATTGGTTGCTATGGGTAACATCCCATCTTAAATAGAACTCCCATCTTAGTAAATTTACCCCCTGATGGGATGTTTCTGTTCTGGATGTTGTCCTATCAGGTGCCTACAGACCTGGCAGACTTGAGTGACTGACCAATCACGTTCTTTGCATTCGTTCCCATGGTCCAGTGACATTTCTTAGGTAATAGTGGGGAAGAAGTTACCAATAAAGGGCTTATTGGGGGTCATTCCGAGTTGATCGAAGCTGTGCTAAATTTAGCACAGCTATGATCAGGCACTCAGACATGCGGGTGGACTCCCAACACAGGGCTAGTCCGCCCCGCATGCGATAAACTGCAGCGATCGATCGGGTCGGAATGACCACCATTATCTTTAAGGTTTTTATGTTTTTGGAAATGTACTAAGCCTTGAAAAGTGATCAATTTCACGGTGATAAAGTACCAGCCAATCAGCTTCTAACTGCCATGTTACAGGCCAGGTGTGAAAAATGACAGTTAGGAGCTGATTGGTTGGCACTTTATCACCGTGAAATGTATCACTTTTCAAGGCTTAGTACATCTGGACCTCAGTGTTGCTATCCGTGAAGATGTTTCGTCTGTGAGTAACGCCTATGCAGGGATAGCAGCACTCGGCATTGCAGTTGCACCAGAGGAAGACAGTGACTTTAATAAGATCTATGTATGTTTCTATAACTGAAAGCACAAAGTTTAAAGATGAAATAGAGCGAGAGACCCGCATAGCGGAAAATTGCAACAGACAGATTTATTACTCACAATTCAGAGAAATGCCGACTCACAAGAACACAGGCCATGAAGCCTCTTAATAATGACCTATTAATAAGATGGATCAGTTACATTCTGATGGATTCTGGACAGTCGTGACTTCCTTCTCCGTACAGAGTATTACACTTCAGGATGCTCAGCCCTTTGCTGCTGATGTAGGGAGCAGGGGAGGCCGCTGCAACCTGGGGCAGGGAGACTGACTGGTATTCATCTCAAGACTCAGGGGAAAGGAGAGGGATCCTCACTGGGAATTTTTGCAGTACAAAGCCCATAGGCTTCTATAGACAATGGCATCTACAGATGGCGCTGCCTATCGGGCACAAGCATCAGAAAGTTTTGATTTCCGGAGCTTGTTGCATGTAGACTCATCACAGCCCTACAGAATTCTATGGGGATTGCTGTGCCGTCGGTCCGCAGCGGATAATTACGATATCTGCTATGGACCACTTATTACATATGGGGAACCAAATGTTTAGTGGCAAACCTGGAAAAACTGCACTTTTACAGAGTTCTGAGCGCATTTTCTTGCTTGATACCACCTGCGCTTATTGGTGCTGCATGCAAGGTAAATACTGGCTGCTTCTGCATGTAGCAGATGATGGGGCTAATTCAGGTTGGATCGCATATCGCGATCCACCCGAAATTATTGTGGGGGTGCCTCGGGCGCACATGCGTCCGCATTTTCTGCGGGGGGCCACAGAAAATGCGGTCGCCTCTGCCTGTCAATCAGACAGAGGCGATCGCGGGGCGGGAGGGGGAGGGGCAACGCTCCGTTTTCAGGGAGTAAACGGAACATTGCGGTGGCAGGGCAACCCGAACGGGGGCATGTTGGGGGTGCAGTCGCGGCGGCTGCGTGACATCACATGCAGCCGCCGCGACAGGTAAGATGGGGCCGGGAGTCCTGCGGCCGCAGCTAAGCTGCGCCAGCAGGAGTCAACCTTAGTTTCTGCTGACAAGTAGAAATTGCGATGCGATCGCAATTTCTGCTTGTAGCAGGGGGGGAGGCACCGGTCAGTATGCTGGGTGGCCTTACCCAGCGCTGGGCGGCCCCCAGCATGCGAGCAAAATGATAACAAATTCTGCTGATTAGCAGCATCTGATATCCTTACTGAATTAGGCCCGATGCCCAGAAACTCCCATTTCATGAATGAAGAGAAACATCCCAGAGACGCAATCCACTGGCGCACGTGCCATTTGCTAAGACTCACAAGATGCAACCACATTCCAACTTACAGTTCCCATTATGGTGGTCATTCCGAGTTGATCGCTAGCTGTTTTCGTTCGCTGCGCAGCGATCAGGCAAAAAAACTGCACTTCTGCGCCTGCGTATGGGGCTCAATGCGCACGCGCGACGTACTTTCACAAAAGCCGATGCAGTTTCACACAAGGTCTAGCGACGCTTTTCAGTCGCACTGCTGGCCGCAGAGTGATTGACAGGAAGTGGGTGTTTCTGGGAGATAACTGACCGCTTTCTGGGAGTGTGTGTAAAAACACAGGCGTGTCAGATACAAACATAGGCGCGCCTGGGGTAACGCAGGCGTGGCTGGCCGAACGCAGGGCGTGTTCGTGACGTCAAAACAGGAACTAAACAGTCTGAAGTGATTGCAAGGTAGGAGTAGGTCTGGAGCTACTCAGAAACTGCACAATCTTTTTTTGTAGCCGCTCTGCGATCCTTTCACTCGCACTTCTGCTAAGCTAAGATACACTCCCAGAGGGCGGCGGCTTAGCGTTTGCACGGCTGCTAAGAGCAGCTATCGAGTGAACAACTCGGAATGAGGGCCTATGTCCGCAACAACACTACAATCAGGACCTGTTACAAAGGGCCACATGTACAAGGGAAGGGAAAACATCCCAACTCCGAGTGCTACTTTTTCCACATTGACTACGACTGGAACGGTAATCTGTGCCAAGCAAAGCGAGCCATGCGAGGGGACACGGTGCACTAATTGGGGTTCCCGGTCACTCTACGAAGAAAACGACCCCCAAAAACATAAAAAACTCATGTCGACCTTTTGACCTGTCGACCTAGACCATGTCAACCTAAAGACCCTGTCGACCTAGAGACCCTGTCGACCTAGTTACTGTCGACCAATAGTGGTCGACCTAGACACTGTCGACCTAGTTACTATCTACCTTTCATACCACACCCAGGCTGCTCACCCAAATGCTGAGCTGTGCGCATCTCTGCTCCCACCAATAACATGCTTGGTTACTGTAACATCGCATTATAAGCGCGCACGTGCATTAATACTGCTCAGTGGTGCATACATTTCTTAGTGGTACTGAGCGTGGCCACATGCCACGGGGACGTGGTCACAGAAAACGGACACCCGTTTCTCCTCACTCTGGGGTACATTTACTAAGCAGTGATAAGAGCAGAGAAGTGAGCCAGTGGAGAAGTTGCCCATGGCAACCAATCAGCACTGAAGTAACATCTATAATTTGCATACTATAAAATGATACAGAGCTGCTGATTGGTTGATGGGGAAATTTCTCCACTGGCTCACTTCTCCGTTCTTATCACTGCTTAGTAAATGTCCCCCACAGGGAGCATTCCTTTCTATTCCATTCCAAATGCACCTTACATATATGGTGGTTTATCATGACGGGGAACCTCTGAAGAAATTGAGTCCCCTGGGCAGACAGGGCCTTCAGTCGGTATTCACTATTCATGTCATAGATCACATAGTCTGGAAGGAACCTGTTTGTGTAGGAATATAACCAATATCATCATACAACAGAGGTTTAACCAGACTTGTGTCACCTCCTGCCCTCTGCATCTCTCAGCCACACCATCATCCTCCTTGAGTCTCTCAGCCACACCATCTCCCACCTGTGTCTCTCAGCCACACCTCATCTCCCCCCCCCCCAGCATCTCTCACCATCCGTCTTACTTTGTGTCTCTCAGCCTCTCCCCTTAACTCTGTGTCTCTCAGTCTCCCCCTTCAATTTATGTCTTTTAGCCTCCCCCGTTCACTCTGTGTCTCTCAGCCTCCCCACCCCCTTCACTATGTCTCTCAGCCTCACCGCTGCCTTCTTTGTCTGAAGCGTCCAGTGAGGCCAGACAGGCACCGCTGGAACAGCATAGCAGGACAGGCTCTCATTCGCGCCATGACAGGGAGCGAGATGTCTGCATCATGCTCCCGGCAGGCCCGTCTGTCTCTCCGCAGAGCGCTGTGAATTTGCACGGCAGTGCAGTGTAAAAACGAATTGCAGCTAATTGCAGCTGCAAAGTGGGCGGGCGGTACGGCTGCAAAAGAGATGGATTTATGACTCTGCACATATCCAAATAGTGCACAATTCCTCGAAACACCCTCATCATGTCTTCGTTACATGGGAATGCCCCGTTATTCCGCTTTAGCAGCAAGTGAGGAAGGGGCTGAGTTGTGTCCAACTCCGGCTTCATACTTGCTTACCCTCCCAGAATGGACGGGAGGCTCCCAAAAATTGGGTGGTCCCCCCGGAAGGTTGGGCAAGCCTCCCGTTATCACTGTCAGGCTCTCCACTCCCCCACTCGGCCACCCACAGCAGAGAACAAGTGGGCGGCCGAGGGGATCCGATGACGCGATTCGCGCTGAATCGCATCATCATAGCTCTGCCCCTCGCTATACAGTGCCTAGTTTCTCAGCACTGTATAGCGGGGGCGGAGCCACGATGACGCGATCGTGATGTCATGCCTCCGGACTGCCCACTTCCCTGTCGTCACGCCCCTCGGACGGCCCATCATGCCGTCGGACACGCTCCCATGTGCCTACAACGCTGCCTCCTGCAGGAGGAGGGGGCAGCAAGGTAGGCAAGTATGCGGCTAATGCGCAGTGTGAAACGGATCACGCACGTTCCTAATTACTCTGGGGTAGGCGCCATGGAAATAGTCGACACACAAATGGTTGACACAAGTTTTTGGGTTTATTTTGTCCCATATGTAGTATCTTTCCTTTCATCTGTTCACCAACATTAGAAACTTGTACCCTCGCAGGTTACTCTTCCCAATACATGTCACGCGGATAGTAAATAAAGCAGATCCTAAATCTGGGACAAAATAACAACAAAAAAACATGTCAGCCATTTGTATCGACCATTTTCAGGTCGACCTTTTGAACGTGTCGACCTTTCACCCGTCAACCTTTTGTTCCTGTCAACCTTTTGTGCGTGTCGATATAATGCATGTCAACTATATGGTGTCGACCTAAAGACTCAGCCTATACATTGTCGATCTGTCATCTGTATACCAAAACTCAGACCCCAAACGTTCACCCAGGGGCCTCTCAGTTCCCCTTAAAAAGTGTTTATAACATCATTATCTCTGTCCTGAATAGAGGCTGCACACCGTAATGTCGCATGCCAGCGTTTCTGGCTCTCCCTGCCAGATAGTGACTCCATCAGCCCCCTCTGTTACAGCAGATGGGGAATTTCCATTGTCCTCCGTTGTATGCCCAACCTCAGTGCGATATTCCAGAAATCTGGGGCAGGAATCGGCCCACGTGTCGCTGCCCTATCTAGCTATAGAGAGATCTGCAGAAATATCATTTGGCAAGGACATCTATACCCAGAGACGGACGGAAAGAGACACAGCGTGCCATGAGAACATCAGGGCTCCGGACCCTTCAGGCTCCTGTAATATGAATCACACTCCATCCGAGGAGACAGACAGAAGACTTCAGGCACCTCAGGAGACGTCAGCGGGCGGGAGAGAGGATGTCTCTTATCAGTGGTAGAAATATGCTCATCAGTGTTCAAGGAAACGACATAATTGTTTTGTGAAATATTTCCGTCATTTTTTTAAAAAAAATGTGGCCTTAATTGGAAGCACTGTGCTTAATGGGTGCTATAGAGTTATTTTTTTTGGAGGGGGAGACATTTTTCCTTAGACGCCTGATTTCCTGAGGCTCCAATGCCACGTACGGATGCAGTCACAGCTGGTGCTATCCTTGCTCTGGCCCAAATGCTTTTTGTGCTGCACATTTGTGGAGTCTTCAGCTATATAAGTGGGGGCAAATCGAGATCAGATTCAGGTTACCTGCAACACAAGTAATAGGGGCTGATTCAAAGGTAACGATACAGCGCTAGGGCCATCTTAACGCACAGGCACACTGGGCAGCAGCCCAGGGCACCACAATTGTAGGGGCCCCACCTGGCCTGCAACTGAATTTTTGTCAGATTTGACCATATACAGTGGTGCTTGAACGTTTGTTAAACCTTATGAATTTTCTATATTTCAGCTGAAATTTGACCTAAAATTACCTCAGATTCTCACACAAGTCCAAAAAGGGTCTGGGACTCCAGGTCGACAACAAAAAGGTTGACACACCTTAGGTCGACGCCAATTGGTCGACACACCTTAGGTCAACAAGGACAAAAGGTCGACAGGAACAAGGTCGACATGGAAAAGGACGACATGAGTTTTTTTATGTTTTTTTGGTGTCGTTTTTTTCGTAGAGTGACCGGGAACCCCAATTAGTGCACCGCGTTCGCTCGCCATGCTTCGGGCATGGTGCCTCCGCTCCGCTTCGCTCGGCACAGATTACCGTTCCAGTCGTAGTCCACGTGGATCGTTAAGTATGAAAAGGTTCCAAAAAAGAAAAAAATTGTGAAACTCATGTCGACCTTATTCCATGTCGACCTTGTTCCTGTCAACCTTTGCCCATATCGACCTTTTGTCCATGTCGACCTAAGGTGTGTCGACCAATTGACGGCGGGCGACCTAAGGTGTGTCGACATTTTTGCTGTCGACCAGGAGTCCGGGTACAGTCCTAAAAGTAGATAAACAGAACCAAATTAGACGTGCTCATTTTTGTATTGAGGAAATGATC
Organism: Pseudophryne corroboree; assembly: GCF_028390025.1. Taxonomy (NCBI): domain Eukaryota; kingdom Metazoa; phylum Chordata; class Amphibia; order Anura; family Myobatrachidae; genus Pseudophryne; species Pseudophryne corroboree. The sequence goes on along the minus strand of NC_086444.1, from coordinate 40,323,303 downwards.
CAATATCACATATCTGTGAGTGGCAAAAGTATGTGACCCTTTAGGCTTAGCAGATATTTTGAAGGTGAAATTAGAGTCAGGAATTTTCAATCTATGGGATGACAATCAGGTGTGAGTGGACAACCTGTCTTTATAAAAGAACAGGGATCTATCAAAGTCTGATGTTCATATGTACACATGTATTATGCCACGAATAAAGGAGATTTTTGAGGGCCTCAAAAGAAGAGTTGTTGATGCTCATCAGGCTACAAAACCATCAAAATAATGAACACGTCTATTTTTTTGTCTCATTTGTTTGGTTTGGTTCTCTTTATCTACTTTTTGTGTGAAAATCTGAGGTAGTTTTGGGTCAAATTTCAACAGAAATATACAAAATTCTGAAGGGTTCACAAACTTTCAAGCACCACTGTACTTACAGGCACATACAATGTTGTAGCCATTTGGTGCTCTTGCCGAATGGCCAGATCATACATCTCTGTCTGACAATGGCCCCATACATGGTCAGCAGGGCCAGAAATAGAAGTCTTGCGGCCTGGTACAATGACATTGGTTTTTTGGCTACCTGTCTGGTGCGTTCAGTCTACAAATCACTAGTAGGCGCTGCGTCCCCATTTTGTTTCTCTGATCCTCAGGGCCTGGGATGGGTGTACCCTTTGTACCCCAATGTCGCCAGACCTTAATGATCAGATATGGTTATTATCCAAGTCAGCATTTGAACAATGTTGAGTGAAGTCACCAGTCTTTTTGGACCCGTACAAGCTACAATTTAGGGTCCATTATGTCTAAAGGGCCTCATACATCTGGCCGCTGTTTCCCAGATTCCCTGACCAGACTGGAGCCGCCATTTGGAACCGCCATCAATGATCCATCTGGGAATTGGGGAAATTATTTATATTAAAAAGCCCCAATTTGCCGATTCTGAAAATTTTCTGCTCAGGATCGGGAACTCGAGATCTTTAAACCTGTTGAATATTCTCGATTCCCCAACTCAGCGCCGGGGTATCGGCAAATTGCGATAATACATTGCAGATGTACGGGAATACACCCTTACTGTACATATACTGCACATAATATGTCTCTGCTCTTATAACAGAAACGAACCACTGGAGTTTGCTGGCGATGTCCTGGGTATAGGGGTGAACCGAAGGACAGATAAAGATGGAGATATGTGGCCACAATGTTAAACATCAGATGCCGTAATGAATGGCGGTCAACCAGCCAATCACTGAGGGGGCTTGCACTTAGTGGGCAGGGCTAAACAGGGCTGCCATCAGAAATTGTGGGGCCCAGTCCAGATGAAACAGGCCTCCCACCTGGTGGACGCAGCGGTCTATCATGGAGTGCTGACCCCCACAGCAGCTATGACACCCTGCAAAGTACTGACACGCACCTCATAGCAGTGTTACAGACAGTCCATTACAGGGAGAAAGCCTAGATTATTTATTAAAGTAAAAAAATTGCACTCGTCTGTCATTTTTAGATTTATGTGGCGATGGGCGCCATATTGCCTCTGTTCCGCCATGCTACATCTGTTTGCAGCCACCAGCTTGGGGAGGAGTAAAAGGCACATTCGGGAATGGGGGAGACAGCAGGGTCAGAGACAAGGAGGTGGTCATAGGAACATCTGAGGGCTGGGGCAGAGGGACACTTAAGGAGAGTGGTGGCGGCATACATGGGTAACGTTGCAAATTTAGACGAAAACAATTTATCACATCCGCATTAAAAATGCAGACTGTGGAAAATAGGGACCAAAGTGCCCTCACTTAATTTAACAGCCGGCATTTCTAAAGGTGATAAAGATGAGAAATCGTTTTCGTGCATGGGCTGGAGATGAGTTTTTAAGCATAGGGAAATACTTACATGTGCTGCCATCTAGTGGACCCAGAAGGGACTTTCATGGTTTTCAGGAATCTACAGTATTTCCATTATTGCGTAAGTTTATTTTCTCTCAATATAGGCTAATTCAGACCTGATCTCTGCTCTGCATTTTTGCCCAGCGGGTGATCAGGTCTGAACTGCGCAGGCACCGCAGTGCGCCGGCAATTTTGCACGGCTACGATCAGGTCTGAATTAGCCCCTATGTAGACATGTGGAGCTGGTCCATTTACATGAAAGGAGGAAATTGCAAACCGTAAAAATATAAGTTGAGAGCAAAAACATTTACACTGGTGCTATTATGGCGGGCAGTCCCCCGCATCCATGGAAGAGTGGCGAGATCTCCCGCATCCCAAGCGGGCAGGATGAGGAGACCATGCAGGGAATTACGGGTCTGTATGGAGGGAGTGTGGCTTAATGATGCAAATTTTTGTCATATAGCCCCGCCCTTCTACATGGACCCCCGAATCACAGCATTTTGGGGGTGGAGCATGGTGTTGTGTGCAGCCCAGACCCGCCACCTGCACTGGCAAGCGGCGACTCCTTTCCGGGAGAAGCCCGGCCTAGCCACACCAACCCCGACATATATTCAGTGCTGGGAGGGAAGCAGGGGGCTGCCCAGCTGCTGGGGAGCGCTGGGCATGCCCCCAAAGGGCTGGAAAATGAATCTGTTTGGTGAGACCACGCCCATTTCTGGATCGCACGCGACTTTGCTGCGAGAGGGTCCCGACTCCCTTCACAGGAAAGTTGAGCGGTATGCAACTATTACAAACATAAATGCGCCTGGGGAACAAAAATACTACTTATGCAGAATCGGGTATAAGCGTGAGATGCGGCCCACTTGGCATAGGTAGAAAATGCAGGATCCGGATTGAAAGTCGACAGTAACTAGGTCAACAATGTCTAGGTTGACCACTATTGGTCGACAGTAACTAGGTCGACAGGGTGTCTAGGTCGACAGGGTCTTTAGGTCGACATGTTCTAGGTCGACAGGTCAAAAGGTCGACATGAGTTTTTCACAAATTTTTTCTTTTTTGAACCTTTTCATACTTAACGATCCACGTGGACTACAATTGGAACGGTAATCTGTGCCGAGCGAAGCAAAGGCACCATGCCCGAAGCATGGCGAGCGAAGCGAGCCATGCGAGGGGACGCGGTGCACTAATTGGGGTTCCCGGTCACTCTACGAAGAAAACGACACCAAAATAACATTAAAAACTCATGTTGACCTTTTGACCTGTCGACCTAGAACATGTCGACCTAAAGACCCTGTCGACCTAGACACCCTGTCGATGCCCTGAGGAAGGATAGCTTATCCGAAACGCGTTGGTACTTGTGCTGATCCCTGCCTGTAAGTGTTCATTTTATCCCTTACCCGTTATTAAGGTCCATTTTTTATGCAATTGGCTCCTGAGGGTATAGAGCAGAACAAACACAGGAGTAGTGGGATCTTCATTGCTTTTCATATTTTAATTGTTTTTATGTATTGTTACCTTTTTGTACGTTGGAATAAAAATATTCCTGTTTTTGGAAAGAATTTTATTACCATTTGGTTTTTTGGCCTCCTGTTTAATCAATTGATGTGGTGAACGACATCTGGACCCTTGAGAGAATCAGGACGGTGTCACGGCTAAAGAAACCTTTCAAGGAACATAGGGAACCTAGTAGAGGTGAGTGTCCCCTGCAAGGGACGTGATGATGTCCAATTGATGCAATTTGAGAAGCTGTGAAAGAAATGTAAAGAAACCTTTTGATGTACATCCCGCACTGAATGGAGGTCAGTCCAAAGGTGCGAACCTAGGTGTGGAAGGAAAAGAACTGTACAACACTGAGGGAAAATAATTCTGCATCCAGATAGAGAAAACATTTGGGCAGGAACTAACTAGAGACTCCCTCAGCTATAGTGGCGCTTGTGGACTACTCTATTCTTTTTTGTATACCCTGTCGACCTAGTTACTGTCGACCAATAGTGGTCGACCTAGACATTGTCGACCTAGTTACTGTCGACTTTCAATACCACACCCAGAAAATGCGCCTCCCTCCCCATGCAAATAACAGGAGCAGATACGCCAGGAGTGGTTTCACTGAGAGCACACAGCAGGGCAGAACACAGTACACAGTGCAGACACATTACAGCAAGAGTCTGGAAAGTGTTAATAAGTAGCAAATCGAACAAGGTGCAAATAGAACATTTTACCTTTAGGTAAACTCCACACTGATAACAAATTAGCAGCCTTCCCCTTCCCAAACACAGAAAGAATCATATTTTGATAAAATAAAAAACTTTTAAGCTTGCAGCCCATCATCCAGGGACCCCAGTTCTCTGCACGCCCCTACACTAGCATATAAGTCCAGCACTGCATTACATTGCAGTTACATGCACCCACCGCTCAGATACAGGTACACAGATTTGCAGTATATTACTGTTAGCGCCGATCGCAAAAGTCTTTCTGCTTTGTATACATATATGGCACTAATACTGCCACGCAGCTGCTACTATATACAATATGGGCAAATCCGAGCACGGCATATTTCTTTTCTGTTTTGTGTCAGAGAAGGAATTCTGTTTTATTTAGTAAAAATGAATGTTCGGTGCACTGTGCATAATTGGACGTGTGTTGTACATGCTCGGCAGGTCAGAGTACTTTATCTGCATCTACATATCTCTTCCAATAACGCCCTGGCCTCCTTGTCACGGGAAGCCGTAAGTGCAAAATGCAACCGAGATGAAAGACGCAAGAGTTTGGCATCACAAAACGATGCACATAGGCGATTACAAAAGTGCACCTTGCATGTATATCCATCTCTTAAAGAGGTCCCGTGCTTAATTTGATATAAATTAATAAAAATTAAATACGAATATATACGATACAGTGTGCGTTTTGTAGTGCATTTGTTGACATACAGTGAAATGGTTAAACACTACAAGCTATCTCTTAACTGAGTGTTATTGTGCCTGACTCATCAGCCACAATAACATCACATGTCTGTGTAATTGTTCATGACTCATTAACTGCAATAACACCCCATATCTGCGTCACCAGACTAAAAGGTCAGGCTGATTAGACTGCAGGTGCATGTTGTTTACTTGGCTCTATAAAATGGTCTGCCTATGCAAAAGCCTGTCACTGTGTTATTGGAGCATCACAGTGCTGCACAGCTGTACAGTACTTAGCCCAGGAGAGATTGATACCTTATCATATTGACTGCTGTTTAACTTCTATCACCTGTATCCTGTCATCTTCTTATATCCACCTGCCAACTTGTATGCATCTGCCAATAGCATTACCTGTTAGGAAAATGTCTAATTATTACGCACATTGGGCCTAATTCAGACCTGATCGTAGATGTGCTAAATTTAGCACATCTACGATCAGTCTTCAGACATGTGGGGGGGCGCCCAGCACAGGGCTAGTGCGCTCCGCATGTCAGGCCCGACCCCCCCACACAAGTACAAAAGCATCGCACAGCGGCGATGCTTTTGTACTGGAAGAGTAGCTCCCAGCCAGCGCAGCTCCTGCGCACTGGCAGGGAGCTAGCCGTCGCTCTCTGGGTCACAGCGGCTGCGTGTGACATCACGCAGCTGCCAGACCTGCCCCCTGCACGGTCTGGGCACGCCTGCGTTGCCGGACCGCGCCCCAAAATGGCGGTCCAGCGCAGCTGGCCCACCTCTTCTCGCCCAGCGAACGCGTCTACCTGTCAATCACTGGGTAGAGATGCCGATCGCATCTCTGACATGCGCAGGCGCACTGCGGTGCCTGCGCATGCGCAGTTCAGACCTGATCGCTGCCTGAGTTGCAGCCGCCGCGGCTCGACCCCAACGGTCCGGGCACGCCTGCGTTGCCTGAAACCGTGCCCCCTAAACGGCGGCCAGACGCCGCCGGCCCGCCCCCTCTCGCCCAGTGACCGCCTCTGCCTGTCAATCAGGCAGAGGCGATCGCAGGGTTAAGACAGCCGTCGGCTGTCTGGCATGTGCCGACGCACTGCGGCGCATGCGCAGTTCAGGCCTAATTGCTGCTGTGCGAAAACACTGATCAGGTCTGAATTAGCCCCATTTACTTCTTCCTAAACGTAATCCTGACTCTTTTTTTTTTCTATGTTTTGCACGTCTTCTGAAAAATCTGTTGGCATGAATCGGCCTCTCTCGATTCCCCGTGGTCATAATTCCAGAAGTCTGACAAAACCCTCTCTTTAAAACCGCTTTATCTGAAACCCCGGATATGGCAGCAGACGGCTGTGAGCTGTGGGCGGACTCCCATTAGGCGCCTGTAAAGTTATTAATCTGACTATGAGAAAGGCATTGACATCCCCACTGCGATGACTGACAGCCCCTTTCTTTCTGGATGACGACAGCGCGCCATCTGGAGTCGGCATCAGACGTGGCGGCGTTTATATTCCTGTGTTACTGACTATGGATTTCTACCACACACCCCTGAGCTTTTCAATTCGGGCTAAAAATAAGATTGAGCAAACAGCTTGCTCTCTGTTTCTGTATATTTTGAAATTGATTTCCAGTGTATGGCATTTCTTTATTCTATTTACTCTGCTTGTGAGACGTTCGGGGATCTAAGGGGAGAATCAGAGGCGTAACTAGGGTTTTTGGAGCCCAGGGCAAGATCAATAATGGCGCCCCCCCCCCCAAAAAAAAAAAAATTTTTTTTCTTAATAAAAATAATACATTAATAAAATGATAATAAAAAAAAAAATACAAAAGGAAAGTATGTGCAGACGCCACTGGTGTCACTGCATATAAAGATGTCAGGGTGTGTGTGTATGTATGTGTATGTAGGTGCGGTGGTCGAAGTTGAATTTTTGAAGGTGGAATGAAAGAGTGCAGATAGCAATTATGCGCGCGCCGAAGGCGCGCGCGCTCCGGAAAAGGGGTGTGGTTACTCAAAAGGGGCGTGTCCTTCAGTGTAGTAGGACCCCTTATACTATCTAGTACTGGTGCCCCTTTCACATTATAGCACACGGTATGAGCCGAAATTCACATTATAGCACACAGTATGAGCCGAAATTCACATTGCCCCACACGGCATGAGCCGAAATTCACATTATAGCACACAGTATGAGCCGAAATTCACATTACCCCACATGGTATGAGCCAAAATTCACATTATAGCACACGGTATGAGCCAAAATTCACATTACTCCACATGGTATGAGCCAAAATTCACATTTCCCCACATGGTATGAGCAGAAATTCACATTACAGCACACGGTATGAGCCGAAATTCACATTACAGCACACGGTATGAGCCAAAATTCACATTACCCCACATAGTATGAGCCGAAATTCACATTATAGCACACGGTATGAGCCAAAATTCACATTACCCCACATAGTATGAGCCGAAATTCACATTATAGCACACGGTATTAGCCAAAA